>NC_059226.1:10231488-10531488 GCF_020615455.1 Coregonus clupeaformis | reverse complement strand
GAAAACCTGCAAAATCGGCAGTGTATCAAATACTTGTTCTCCCCACTGTACATCTGTCGAAATAAATACATATTTTTTTTCCATTGCAGAGTCTTGTTTTATTTTTCAACCAGTAGGCAGACATGGTTTAGTTAATACCACCACATAATATGTTTGTCATCTGGCAGTAAATAAAGTACCACAACCTAATAAAGCTTTGACCAGTCCAATTATATCTGATTATATTCAATCATTGATTAGCCTACTTCAAGGAAGGGAATCAGGAAGGATGCTTTTTCAAAGTATTTAAACAGGGCCTAGGTAGGTTTGAAGATAAATCCCACCAGTCATACAACAGAAGCATTCATGGGAGAATATTTGTAGAGGGATGTCAGATTACTTTCACTTGACTGTTTCACACACCTACAGTACTTTCAGTAATGATACTCCAGCGTCTTCAGGGGTAGACCAAGCTAGACTCAAACTAACCCTTCATCTGTTCATCCAACACCTGAGACATTATGCCTAGCTGTCTGAAGCTCTTAACAAGGTGGGATGCGACACTATCCCCTGGGAAGCGCACAACGACATCATCCCACTTCTGATACCAATACAACCAATTTGTGGGGTAGCCAACCAGGACTCAAACCTGCGAGTCCAAGCCACTGCACCAACAGGTCTGAAGGTCTTCACAAAGTTGCTGCTGGTGATGTACTAAGGAGGCTGTAAAACAGTATAGTACTGTTCAACTACTGCTATTCGACATAATTCTTGTATATTATAAGGGTGATGTTACATCAGAGAACAGCATCCTCACACTACATGTGTTTTCATTCATCTGTCTCTATCAGCAGGACCTCAGGATAGCTTGCCCAAACAGTGGGCTGGACAATTTAGTTTTCTGTGTGCTCTGCCAGCATCCTGCAGCTCACCCTGTTAATCAGATTGCCTCTCCAACATCTACCAATGTTTGTTTCCTCTAAATTGTATTTTCACAGAAAATTGGTCATTAACATCTCATAAGAGTTTCTACACAGCCTGTCTATGTGTCTGTGTGTGGGAAAGTTCTAACCAGGGGAGTAGACCTAATTTGATAGACTACAACGAACAAACCTTCCAAAAATCTTTCAGTATTATGTAAAACAAATGGACTCCCATGACATGCATACATGATACATTTATAATGTTGAGAAATAACTAGGCCATTGTCAGCCTGGTGTTACAATCCTAGAACTGTGGAAAACATGTTTAATGGTCATATCAAAACACAGATACAAGCCAAATCATGTATCATTCTGTTTAATTTCATCTGGTTTTAATTCTCTGAAAAATAATTGTACGTTGGCAGATTTCCATCCAGTTTGGCCAAAACTTTTAATAATAGCAATTTATTAAACATATAGCTAGGCTGATACCATAATATTATGGTTTCCCTTTTATTTTGTAGTTCATAGCATATCCTACATTTATTTTTAAAAAAGAGCAACAACAATTTAGCTGTCAGAATGGCCATGAGTATCATAAACAAATTGGTTAATTTACAGTATTTTATGTTGATTCATTCCATAATACAGAGGCTAGTTGTCTGCCAGGATAATAATGGAAATGAAGACTAACATCATGAGTAAACTACATGGAAGTGTAAAAACTCCTCATCTATTGCATGTCAACTTTCAGAATATTGTGCTTGTCTCAACAACTTGAGATCTGATAATAGATCTTTACTTGGTACACTTCTACTAACTGACAAGACAATCGACTCGTTTATTGGGGTGTTTTTCTGTAACCGATTCATTTACTACGGTAACAAATACCAGTGAAAACCAGTCATTCCTTGGTGATGAGTTCATGAGGTAAATCTTGGAGCTGAGATTCATAGGCCTGTGTGGTTCAGATGTAGTCCAGAGAGAGGAGCAGCCTCAACAACCACAAGTGATTTGATGTGCATGTTGTCATCTTTCCTCTGCCCACCCATCTCATTCTGTCCCATTTCCTCTTCATGTGGATGTGGTCTTGCGGTCTAAGTAGATGATGCTTGTCTGTCTTAGTAGACATAACAAAACATAGGGGCTTCTTTCATGATTAAGTAATTTTTTAAAAATATAATATGGTAACTAACAATGACTAGGTTTATGTAGGTGTACTGCCTAGGCAGGATGTGATAAGAACATTTCTGTCCACTGGACTTTCAGTTTGTCAGTTTTGCCATGACACATATTCCAGGTTCCTTAGTGTGTTGTCTTCTTTGGTGTCTTGCCAAATTTGGCATCAAACCCGAGACCTTAAACGAGAAAGCACATGATACAATTAAGAAAATAGAGGTGTCTAGTCATCTCATCAGCCAAAAAAGACTTCACTACTAATCTAGGCCTATAAGCGCTAATGGAACAGTGCCATAAGCAGCTGAAAAGCAGCTCAGCATTTGTACAATGAGGTGAAGCAGAAAATTACTACAGACACAGGAGCACACGGTGGAGGGAGATGGCAAGAATGAGAGAGAGAGAGTAAGTGATAAAGAGAAACAGACTGAGAGACAGTCACAACATCTGAGAGAGATATTAAGAGTTAACAAGTTAGTGTTGTTACTCACCAAGGAACACGAGGATAGTGCCGACCCACTGCATGGTGTTGAGGACATTGCCGAACAGAAGGACAGAGCCCAGGATGGTAAAGAACTTCCGTGTGGTAGTGACGATGGAGCAGGTGAGAGGGCCGAAGTACACCACGGTCATGAAGATGAAGGTCTAAGAGAGGAAGAGGAGTGAATGACTGTTACTATAAAATACCCTCTGCACTGTAAACAAGACCACTGTAAACTACTAGCACGTATCCATAAGAATTACACACATGTGAACCAATGAAAATGTATAATGTGATTTGCAGACATGGCACACACAGTCACACCCATGTGAAACCCACCTGGCCTAAAGCGCTGGTGATTCCAAACAAAAGGATGTTCCAGAGGATGCTGGGGTGACGGTCTGTGAAGCTCAGGAAGTCCCATACCTCACCTGTCCACAACACCCCTGAAAGAGAGAAACACATGAGATAATTGACTGAAAGTGACACAATTCAGAATAAATATATGTTTTTATCCTGCATGTAACAATTGCTGCTTGATTCTTATTTTTTAATCTCAAGTTATACGATTGGTTAGCTTTTTCTTCTGCTACAAATGGGGGGAGAAGCCAATTAATTACTTTGATTGTTTTGGAATCAAACCCATGCTGAGATTGGTTCCATAACTTTCCAGTGAAAATACCTGATCCAAAATCCAAATCAACAGTGGATTAAGGGCTCCCCCTACTGGAACGGAGCAGTAACAGCAGTTTGATTGGGTTGAATAAAATTGTGGAAGTGGGGACTGCTTTGGCCAAAACAGAAGAAAAGGTTTCTGACAAAAGTAGGGCCATAGAAAAGCATGAGATGGGGACACTTATTAGACTAAGAAGGGAGATCTGAGATGAAGATAATGGTATTTGTAGAGACATGGAGCTGGCAGAGATGGATATATAGAAGAAACACAAAGCAGAGAGATCTGACAAAGTGTATAATTTCAGACTAGTGAGGGGGAACAGGTGACTCACCTAGTCCCAGCACCAGGGTGGACCACATGTTGATGTTGAGCATCATGTGGTTGGCACTGGTCTGGAAGAGACTCCTCATGTGGTCCTGGGCCACACCAGTCAAACCGTCCATGGTCAGAGATAGCAGCTAGTTACAGGGAGAGAGAAGGTCACATTTACGATCCCACAGAGACACAGACAGCAAATACACATATAGGCAGAGACACACACAGAGAAACACATACCAGGTCAAAGAGATAATAACACAGGCAGATGAGGACAGTGTGAGGACAGTTACACTCACCAACAGGATCTCCCCGAAGCCGAAAGCAGATTCTGTGGAAGTGACACTCTTGTTGGGTTTATAGAGGAACAGGGCCACCCCGCTGACGATCAACAGCACACACAGGTACTTGGCCAGCGGGTATTTCTTCCTCAGTACAAATACACCCAGGATCATCACTGTGGAACCAAAGGCAAAGGGATGTGACGGGCGGTTATCAGCAGCAGCCATCACTGGTCTATTAGGTCAATGTGCACATAGAAAGACAAGTCAGTCAGGGGGTAATAATCATGGCTTTGTAGGTTAATGGGCTATACATGCTCAAGGGATAAGACTGGGCAGTGTATTACTACAGAACACACTTACCCGAGACAGTGTTTACATATTACAACATACCGGGAGGGACAGAAGATAACCTTCATGTACTTATTGATAGCATGACACTTGCAGTCATAGGGTAGTCTACATGGGGAGTCAGAGACTCACAGTAGGTGCATGCAAATAGAATGTATGTTCAATGAACAGGGACACTGAGTTTGGAAGGGCTGATGTGATGTGTAGTTTAAAAGGTGCAATATGCAGAAATCGCTCCGCCATTTCCTGGTTGCATAAATTCTAATCGTTTGTCTAATTTCAGTTTATGTGACAAAACAAGACATGTATAGTGTAAAGAATCATTGTACCATCTAAACCGTGGTGAAATATATTTTCAATATCCAAAAATATTGTATTTTCAACAAAACCGAAAGTAAAAGATGCAAAAACAAAACTTAAGAACGGGAAGGATAGAAATAGTGCACATCGAACAGATATACTGCTTCTTAGACTTGCTTGCAATGAGAATGACAGATCTATAACTCATATTTCAATGTGAACTTGGTCGGGTCGCCCAAAAAGTTTCATATTGCAGCTTTAAAAAAAGGGCACAGGAAATGAAGCTAAGGGAGTCCGGCTGACACTGAAACATGACACACTGCTACAGAAAGAGGCCCTGCAATAAAATATGGCAAACTAACCCCTCAAATCTGTACTGGTCACCAAGCCAAAGCCTACATATGACTTGTTTATTACATATTCACGTGTTGAGAGTGGGGTCAGGATGAGCAATAATATAATTATTACACCTACCTGGGATGGGCTTACAAGACTTCCCCAACACCTGTGACAACAATAGAGAGGATGTTTAGATATTAGAATAATACAATATCACAAAAAATGATGACGACAGCGAGAGACAGTATGGGGTGAGGGATAAGACTGACCTGTGTGGGGTAATTAACATACTGTAGGGCAGAGTTGCTGGATACCATGGCTCCAAGATAAGACAGGGAACACACTCCATAGAGCCAGCTCTTGGTGTGGTCCGGTCTGGAACCCTCAAAAAACTGAATCACTGATGGGGAGGAGGGAGAGAAGATACAAATCTATAATAAATGGAGATTCAACACCAACAGACCATTGAAACACCCACGTTGGCATGATATGTTGGAGATTCATGTGTTGGGCAGAAGGTGAAAGGCCATGATTGATGACTACGTGTGGTTTACTCACAGATCTTGGCGAACCCAGCATTGATGATGCATTGGATGAATACCAGCGTTGTGGCATAAACAAACTTCTCCTTCTTCTCCCCCTCACCATACTGTCCTCGGGTACTGGGTAAATCAGACAAACAGCATTATGACCATTTATCAGTGCAACCACTCATGTTAATCCACTTCTTATAACACACAGATAGGACACACAGGCCTTGATTTCCAGCGAGGGAATTTGTTAATTAGACTGTGGAGTATCTGTAGGCTATACAAATAGAAGGAGAGGGCAGTGTGAGGTACTAGTAGTCTGCTCTGGTTGACTACAGATACAAATCATCACTGTAAACAAGATATGGTTCCTCACCCTCAAGTGACATACCATTCAAGACATATCTACAGTATTTAGCTAGCTAATACCATAGGGATTATAGTTTTTCACCATTTTAGCTCTGTAGTGTTGGCTCGCCTACATTCAATATTGACATGATCTTGTTACACTACAGTATCACCAACTAAATATGCACAAAGAAACAGCCAATGAAAGCAGTGAGCACAAAGAGCCACGAGATTATGTTTTGAAATCAATGCTGTGGCTCGGATGTCAGACCAGGATGCTACTTACATTGTCTCTTGTAATATGCCATAGTAAAAATAACAAACGAAGACTCCGAGGAAACAGACAATGAATCGTATACGCTCGTTCTGCAGTAGCGAGGGCTTCCCCGCTCCCTTTCCTGCAGCCATGCTGTCCTCTAGCAGTCCGGGTATGGAAACCGATACAGATCCGATCCCCGTACCCCTCAAAGCAACGTCCCGCTCCACTATCCCAGATGTCACAAGCCCGGAAATGGTGACGCTGTAACGTTACCCCAACTGGGCAGACAGTTGCTAATGTGACTATAGATCTGTCTTTGGTTCCTCTTCAAAGATTTAGTTAAATGCGCCTGTTAGCTAGCCAGCTAGTTAGCCAACGTTAGATTGGTGTGTTTGTTGCTAGCTAGCAATTAGCAAAAGCCATCATTGTTGTCAAGCCAGCTGTCGCAGTACAGTGTTGAATCCGGAGTAGATTTGCAGGTCTCAAATGGCCAGTGTTACTCCTGTCCCGATCCAGGTTCTATGTCAAAGGCATCCCATTTAGACAATTTTCCCGGTGGAAAGGATACCGGAGTGTAGTTGTTTTCATTGAGGTACGTCAGATAACAAGCTGGCTCAAAGACCTCAGTGGTTCATTCAGAGCCCTCAACGGATATGCCTGAGTTTGTAGCTACCATACCCTTCATATACATCAGTAGGTTGTACTGGTATTGAGTGGGTGGACGTGTTGGCAGAACTCAGATGCTACAATTTTGTAACTATGCATGAACCATGTGATTTGTTTTCTCATTTGAATCGACTTATATGCAGCATACAAGGTAGCTCAATAATGTTCTTATTTTTGTTGATGTATCAAAATATTCAGCTGTAACATATGTGATCTATACTCTTTGATTTATTGTTAATTTAAATAGCAGTCTACACAGACTACTATTTAAAACATTTGGGGGCCTTTCTCTAACTTGTCGCGTGCCTTTTTTCGTCCAGGTATGTGGATGGATTCTATTGGTCCAAATAAGGCAATAAACCACTAGATTCGGCCATTAAAACAGACGGAATTGTGAAAGGGCGGGGCTTATACTCTAGAGACACAGCTACACGTGTCAAAGGGAAAGTTGACAACAATGATATGCACCACCACATTTTACCATTGTTCAATAACCATAATGACTGAACCCATTCACAATTCGTTTAATGTTCATTTAGTATTAGTGTCCACTGTCAAACTAAAAACATTTTATACAACTTCAATGCTTAAAACTTGAAATTATACAGGAAAGTAATGGAAGAACGCCTACATATTGTTGATACAATGTCATTTTACACCACAAAACAGGTAGGTAAAACGTCAGAAGCTGGGGGGAAAGACAACTATGCCTAAATGATTCAAATTGTACCTTTACATCAGAACAGAGCAGATGTTCATGCTGATGTATGACTACATGCGTTCGAAGCTCATCGCTGCATTTCTAACTGATGGGCAACTAAACCCCAGGCAAATTGTTCATATGACACCTTTGAAAGGAACAGCCACTATATTGCCATAACGATTGCTCATCATCAACCTGAGCAGGGGATAGGTCATGTCATAAACATAGCGAGTACTCACTAGGTATACTCATAAAGCAACTGTAAAAACGTTCTACTAGGCCCTATATATGGGAAACGTCTATCATAATGAAATTACTTCACAGATACAAAAACAGTACCCCCCATTGGGGTCTAGAAATTGACATATGAATGTAGGCAACCCGAAGAGTAAATGTGTCATTCGTACCCTGATTATTAATCTCCCTTGACAATAAGTATGTATGCTCATAAACATTTGAACTGAAAGTTGAAGAACCAGTTAACTGGGCCTCAGTGAGTTATTAATACTGCATGTCAATTGTACTGACTCCATCAGTATACTGGCTAGCTACATTACTGCAATTTCTAAGTGCTCGACTCGTCATGGAGATTTTGCTTGGTAGGCCTATGACACATTCATATAGTTTAACAACAATCTTTGTTACAAACATTTGGGACAATGTCCTATTTTGTCATCACACAAACCTGGAAGAAAATACACATTATACAGCATGGATGCAACATAATGTGATCTTGAACATGAAAACATACAATGTAGATCTGCAAACATCACACGGTTAAAAAGTGCCATTGGAAGGCAGCTTCATGAACACCAGGAGATCATAACTGAACTAAAAATGTGGCTTTCTGATCACTTCCCCAAAATATAGCTCATGGCACTTTTGGGCACAATACTTATTAAGTGCTCACTAGACTTCCATATGTCCATTTAACATTCCCATAAGTTAGCAACAGTCAGCGAAATTGTTAAAAGGTATAAAAATAATAATAAATACAACAGTTGGATGATGAATGTAGATACTCCAAACATTTTGAATTTTTAAATCAGATATTGTTCAGACATTTTGGTGGGAATTCAGGTATTCAATTTATTGCAACATTTCTAATTTTTTGCAACTCAATATTAGGAAGGTGTTCCTAATGTTTGGTATACTCAGTGTACATTTTCTTAGTATATCAGGTATTTTTACAGACCCGGGTCTGTAGTGACGCCTCTAGCGCTGCGATGCAGTGCCTTGGACCACTGCGCCACTCGGGAGGCCCCTTCGCTTTATTTTCAACTCTCCTTTCGCAGCTTTTGTCTTATTTAATTAAACTTCGACAATGTCCTTTTTGCTTCCATGGATTGACATTAACTTTTTCTGCCCGTTCCCAAAAGCATATTTGGTGATATGCTGTGTAGGCTATTTGGCACGTGTACAGTTAAGCCCTAAATCTGAGGTTTATGCACTAATACCAGATAGGCTAAAATAATGAAAGAACAACCTCAATGTAGCCTATAGATATAAATTGCACAAGAATTATACATTTATGGATTTTTTTAAGGTATAGTTCTCTCTTTATTCAACAACCGCCCTTCAGCCACACAATATTTGATGACTAAACCCGTCCGCCCTGCTGATATAACCGCGGGGACTGCAGGTTGAGTCAATAATAATAATAATAATAATAATATGCCATTTAGCAGACGCTTTTATCCAAAGCGACTTACAGTCATGCGTGCATACATTTATTTGTGTATGGGTGGTCCCGGGGATCGAACCCACTACCTTGGTGTTACAAGCGCCGTGCTCTACCAGCTGAGCTACAGAGTCAACCCGGGTATCACTAATAAGTACATCTGACTCCAAGCTCTAGCTATATCTGTAACAAATCTAAGGGCATCAGAGAAAGGCCATGTTTTGTAGTATAAAAATATGTTTTTTACACAGTCACACACTAACATTCCCACAACTAATTTACCCCCCCACCCTCTACCCAACCAAGGGGGTAAGTGACTATCAATGTACCCAGTGGCCAGCAAGTCCCTCTGAGAACCAATCAGGAAAGAACACCAATGACAGATTTTATCCTGATCCCACAGAGAACCCACTGTAGATGTCTCTCTGGTCTCTCTTTTTGTTGATCTTAGCTGAATAGATCTGGAGGTTTGTCATTGTCACAACAGTCCCTGACAAAGTGGTTGCAGCCATTTTGATTGAATCTCCTATTAGGATAAATCCACATCTTCACCAGTCTGAGAACAACCACCTCTCCACATTCACATGGTGGTTGAGTCCTGGAGGGGTCCACTCATGTAGCTGCCAACCGAATGCCCAACTGTCTGGTAGGGGGCAGAGCCTTGACCTGAGCAGCCTGTGACAGGCGAGACTGACAGGCCGCGGAACAGGAGGTCCATGGAGGGCAGCAGGGGCTTGAGCAGACTGACAGGGCAGAAGGCAGAGCCTCCATGAGGAGTGAAATTCACCTTGTTGGGGTCAGGGCAGGATACCTGGAGGAGAGGCTCTCTCTGACAGGGAGACCTGGGGTTGAGGGTCAGAAATAGAGGCGATTAGACCAAATAATGTCTAATAACACAAAGTCTGTGTGTGTTTCAATACTCACATAGCCTCTTCACACACTACTCGTACTCGCTCACAGCCCTCAGGGGGCTCCCTCTGGAAGGAGTAGGTCTTGTTGGGACGAGGGGAGGAGGAGGAGGGCTGCAACAGGGAGGGGTCCAGAACAACTGGAGAGGGAGAGGGGCACATGGTCTCACAGTCCACAGGGTCTGCACAGAAGAAAAAAACATGATTTAAACGTCCACTCCGGTATTTAAGTCATTCAAGTCTAACAAACCATCCATTTACTCGCCTGGCTCTCCGATGGGGCAGGGAGACTGAGATGGGGAGAGTAGAGCCGGGTTCAGGGCACAGGGAGACTCAGATGGAGAGAGCAAAGCAGGGTCGAACGAGGCAGGGGAGGGCTCACTCTGGGTACCACTGCTGCACCTCTGGGCAGGAACTGGGGCTCTGTGGCCGTCTGGGACATCCAGGATCTAACAGGGGAACAGGGAGAGGGTATGGTGAGGCTCTGGGACACTGGCCATTTGAGAAAAATAAGGACTGGGCTAATTGGCTGTCACTAGGGGGATCCAGCGGATCCATACAGGGTTGAGATCATGGATCTAAGCCAGCCGGTACCCAAGCAGACAGGCTGCATTTAAACATGCTCACCTTGTGCTGGTCCTCAGGTGTCTCTGACACAAAGACACCCTCCAGCTCCAGGTTCAGACCTTCCACACTGCGCCGCAGCCGAGGGGCCAACCTGCTCAGGTGCACCGTCTGGGGGGTCACCAAACACACATGAAAATGGAGCACAGGAGTGTCTATGGTCTAATTTTATCTGTGCCACACAAAGTGGCTTGAGTGTGAGGGTATGTGCCAAAGGCCATGTATCTACACGTGTGAGTAAGAATGTATTCCTGTCATAGCGTGGTGGTGGTGCAACCAGGCAGCTTGATGACACCAGCTCCTAAGAAAAGCAGTGCTGTTTTTATAGCCCTGTTGCTAGCTTCACTCTACTCTGCCTGAGAAATTCAGAAGGCCAACCATCAGTGTTCTGCATCAGTGAATACTCTGAACACCTCCTGGGTCCCACTGTCTGCATACATGATCTTACATTACAGTCATTCAGGGGACATTCAAATTCAAAAATAACATTCAAGTAAACAAGGTGCAGTATAAATAAGTACTGGTTCAGGACTGGTTCAGAGTGCAGATCAAATCCACAGTATTATGGGGAGGGCTGTATAGGACGTACCTGTGTAGCGCCTGGTGCATGGCCTCCAGGTAGGGGGTGGTGGGGACGCTCATATCCCCCAGAGGGAGGGGCGTGTCGGGAGCGCTTCTGCAGCTGGTGCCTGAGCTTAGCCACCTGAGGCCAAGGCATAGAGGGGAAAGGACTTAGAAGAGACGCTTGTCTTTCAGAGGAAAGAATGAGGGGAGGAATGTTTCAACAGGGAGAGAGGGGTGTGACTGGCCTAGTCACCCCTGACAACAGGAGAGTAAAAATAGTCCCATCTCTGAGTTCTACTGGTATATTGTGAGAATGACATTTGATTGACAAGCTCCTGGTTAAAGGATATTTTTTATTAAACATTTACATTCAAAAAGGAAGTACTCACCTCCCTCAAGTGTTCAGCGCTGCCCCATGATGCTGAGCGTTTGTGTCCGCCAACACTTCTTCTTCCCCGAGTCTCCTCTGCCCAGGAGCTGGGAGTCTATGGGAGGAGCAGGGATGTTATCATAGTAACCAGCCACACATTGCTTATACAACTCTGCACAACACACACAAACTTTCTGAAAAATGTAACTGACTTGAAAATATTAGTTTTTTTTCCCCTGTGGAAACTTTGGTGATTGGATTGGAGTCAGAGAGCATTATGTTCTTGTCGATCATTCAATTACACAACTGGTAATTTTATCTAGGAGTTCTAAGATTGACCTTTCAGTAGCACATTACAGAGCAGTGAACCTGTTTTGCACCTCTCTCGTTGTACAATTTACACCTATGGAAGTGAAACAGCACCCGAGCTACATGATTTGACTAGAGTACAGAAGTGGTGCCCTACAGCTGTCAGGCACACCTGCCAGTCACACAGCTGTGTAGAGGCAGACAGTCAGGCGAGGAGTAAACCACTGATGCTGACAACACCCCCTACAAACGAGTAAAACAAAAACCACAGCAATGCAAATACACAAGCGACACATGTCAACTACAGCAATAAAGGCTACAAAACAGCAAAGACACAGTTTAACACAAGTACACATAGGGCCTACCTACACAAACACAAGACATGCACACTGACAGCTGTATTCACACACAATTGGAGAACGCCACACAGAGTTTGGGTAATCAACATGGTGACATCCTGTGCTGTCCCTCCTTCATTTATCACAACTGAGCTCCCTCACTTCACATGCAAGAGGAGGAGGAAGAAGAGAGCGTACAGTGGAGAGTTCCTACCGACATAGCCCGGCTCCTCCTATACCCACAAGCCCCGGGGTGAGCGTTGCTAGCAGATGGGAGGATGTGAGTGTGTGGCGGTCTATCTGCTGAGCTGCCCTCCCTCGTCTCCACACTCCTGCTTCACACACACAGCCTGGAGAGGATCCTCTTGCTGTTGCCCAATTTCTCCTCAACAACAATTTCTTTTTTTCTGTTCTGCCTCCCCCTAACTTAGCTATTTTCTCTGGGCCTCCACTCCTCCAAATGCAGGTCCCTCTCCAGGTCACGTTTCCCCAAAATGCAACCTTCTCTCTGCGTCTAGTCTCCTAGAGCTCTCAGTCCTCTCACAGAGTTCCACACTGATGTCATGACGCACAGTAGTGTAACAGAGTCGGTCCCGGGCTATAAATTACAATAAAAAACCTTAACGCCATCTTCCGCCCTATCTGGTGGAGCCGTGGTCAGACATGGCTAAATATGTCATGGAGGGACACCAGTCAGTTACCCAACCCGGTCGGTGTAGTGTTACTGCTCCTTACATCCCCCCTCCTCCTCCCTTCCTCCACCAAACATGACCAGAGAGATCACAGGACACATGGCTATTAAAAGACCCGGTCAAAAGGTGATGGAATGTTCTGGGTGTCTAACGCTTCAAATGCCAATTCAGCCTTGTGTTTGATTTTATGTATATGTTACAAAGGGGTTTTGAACCTGTTACTACAAATTGTTTAGATCGGGTATCTCTTCAGTCTGTGTGTTTGTGGCAGAGGGGAACTCCCCCAAATCCACAAGAGGCTGGTTGTATGGGAAAATGTGACAGTTTCATTACTGAAGAAAGGAGATAATGGCGGACAATAGGAGACAGTTATATCATCTTAAATAAAGCAGGGAAACTGTGCCGGTGGGGGGGGTCTGTATAATGAGGTCGGGAGGGGTCTGTTCTGTACAATGGAGGGCAGGGGGATTGTTCAGTGTAAACTGTGTCAAGATTGAGGGCACAGTGGTGGAGTGTGGTTAGGTTAGCCCAGGCTTTGTGCACTAGATGGGGGGGTGGATACAGTAGAGGGGGCACAAGGGTAGGTTGAAGAGACAGCAGAGGTTGAAGAGAACAAAACAACTATTTCCAGTTGGCTGCCTTCCACTGCTCCTCAGCTTCAGACTGGAACTGTTAGACACCTGCAGAGCCAGCCTCAGATAGCCTCACTAAGTCTTTTTACTTCAGAGTACACAGAATAACGCAACAGTGTTTATAACATACATTTTCATAGATTATAAGTCTGGCCATTGTAAGCAAGAATGGTGACAAATTGAATGGAGAGCTACAAATGGCGTTTAAGCTAAACTCAGCAAAAAAAGAAATGTCATCTCACTGTCAACTACGTTTATTTTCAGCAAACTTCACATGTGTAAATATTTGTATGAACATAAGATTCAACAACAGACATAAACTGAACAAGTTCCACAGACATGTGACTAACAGAAATTGAATAATGTGTCCCTGAACAAAGGGGGGGTCAAAATCAAAAGTAACAGTCAGTATCTGGTGTGGCCACCAGCTGCATTAAGTACTGTAGTGCATCTCCTCCTCATGGACGGCACCAGATTTGCCAGTTATTGCTGTGAGATGTTACCCCACTCTTCCACCAAGGCACCTGCAAGTTCCCGGAAATTTTTGGGGGAATGGCCCTAGCCCTCACCCTCCGATCCAACAGGTCCCAGACGTGCTCAATGGGATTGAGATCCAGGCTCTTCGCTGGCCATGGCAGAACACTGACATTCCTTGCAGGAAATCACGCACAGAACGAGCAGTATGGCTGGTGGCATTGTCATGCTAGAGGGTCATGTCAGGATGAGCCTGCAGGAAGGGTACCACGAGGGAGGAGGATGTCTTCCCTGTAACACACAGCGTTGAGATTGCCTGCAATGAAAACAAGCTCAGTCCGATGATGCTGTGACACACCGCCCCATACCATGACGGACCCTCCACCTCCTAATCCATCCCGCTCCAGAGTACAGGCCTCGGTGTAACACTCATTCTTTCAACGATAAACGCGAATCCGACCATCACCCCTGGTGAGACAAAACTGCGACTCATCAGTGAAGAGCACTTTTTGCCAGTCCTGTCTGGTCCAGCGACAGTGGGTTTGTGCCAATAGGCGACGTTGTTGCCGGTGATGTCTGCTGAGGACCTGCCTTACAACAGGCCTACAAGCCCTCAGTCCAGCCTCTCTCAGCCTATTGTGGACAGTCTGAGCACTGATGGAGGGATTGTGCGTTCCTGGTGTAACTCGGGCAGTTGTAGTTGCCATCCTGTACCTGTCCCGCAGGTGTGATGTTTGGATGTACCGATCCTGTGCAGGTGTTGTTACACGTGGTCTGCCACTGCTAGGATGATCAGCTGTCCGTTCTGTCTCCATGTAGCGCTGTCTTAGGCATCTCACAGTACGGACATTGCAATTTATTGCCCTGGCCACATCTGCAGTCCTCATGCCTCCTTGCAGCATGCCTAAGGCACGTTCACGCAGATGAGCAGGGACCCTGGGCATCTTTCTTTTGGTGTTTTTCAGAGTCAGTAGAAAGGCCTCTTTAGTGTCCTACGTTTTCATAACTGTGACCTTAATTGCCTACAGTTAGTGTCTTAAAGACCGTTCCACAGGTTCATGTTCATTAATAGTTTATGGTTCATTGAACAAGCATGGGAAACCGTGTTTAAACCCTTTACAATGAAGATCTGTGAAGTTATTTGGATTTTTACTAATTATCTTTGAAAGATAGGGTCCTGAAAAAGGGACGTTTCTTTTTTTGCTGAGTTTATATCAATAAAGGCTTGACATGAGTATATTCCTCTCGGTTTCAGATCTACATGAGTTAAATGGCTGTTAATGTTAAATTCACATTTGGGCTGTGACCGAGTCCGGTGAGTTTACCTGTGTGGCCTTGTCATTGACACAGGTGACTCCTTGGCTCTCCCCCTCCTTAGGCCACCGGCCCTGCAGATATGGTCCAACGATTGTATCCAGGGACAGGGTGCGACGAATGGTCGGCTTTGGGGGGCGAGACTTGTTCCTGTCACCTTATGGAAACAGCCAAAAGACATCACATGTACTGATATGAAATGTGTCTGCTTTATACTGTGAGTGTGTGATGAGGTGAATATTTCTAACAGAAGACAGATGCAAATATTGTATGGAGGGCTGTTTTGTGTTACGGTGCCCCAGTATGACAGCATGTTGGTCTGGCAAACTCAATGCTCAGCCTACCGCTGCAACAAATAGTCACATCATAATAAAGGAGGATCAAAACTACTTTAGCACCAGCAGGAGTTCACAAAATGGCCTCCCCCGGCCCCCACCACCTCTTGCAGGGCTTGGTGAGCTCGTAGTACAAGTAGGTGTGTGTTGGCAGCTCTTTGTAATCTCTGGCAGGTGTGAGCCAAGCCACTGAGCCTGCAGCAAAGCCCTCCAAAGACATGTTGCACAAGACTGGCAACAATTCTACTCCTGAAACCTATTCCCCAACTCATACCACTTCCCTCCACCCCACTTCCCAGGGCAGATAGGATGTATACATAAACATCACAGAACAAGCACTAGAGTTACTGGTGCATCCTTACAGTGTACCGTTGAAACACACTGGGGAATTACAGGCCACAGGGCCCAAAACAAAGGTCCCTTTAAACCTCTCTTGGTAGGGTGGTCTACTTGAGATTATTATGGATAAGAGCGAGAATATTTGTATTTGTCAAACGGCAGTCAAGCATCAATCATGTCACCAGAATAATACCCTTGATATTTATTGGAAAGTAGCATCAAGATCCCCGTGCACTTTCACCACCCTGTGAAGTTCAGCATAACTTATTTAATCTGTAGCCTAATAAACTGTATGGTTTCCTGAGTAATAGTGGGAGGACCACACACCTTATCATCGTGTGACTCCAAGTTTACTTCGATATGATGGTTATTCAGTGGAGGCTGGTGGGAGTAGTTATAGGAGGACGGGCTCATTGTAATGGCTGGAATGGAATTAATGGAAAGGAGTCATACATGTGGTTTCCATATATTTGATGTGTTTGATACTCTTCAATTTATACCATTGCAGTCTTTACAATGAGCCCGTCCTCCTATAGCTCCTCCCACCAGCCTCCACTGTGGTTATTATATCAATATTTCCACCAGCATTTCTCGCATAATACATTTTACTGACACAAAAAGATCCCACCATGTCAAACGAACAAATAACCTGTCAGCATTTATAAAATTGTACCGAAACTACCTGTCGGGATTTGTTTTTTTTTATAGATGGTACAACTTTAGTCGCATAAAAACTGTGGATAGAAACGTGGTTACTGAGAACTCTTTATGATGCCATTCAAATCATTTGTGACATAATAAAAGTATTGATGTCACTGTGAACTCTAGATGTCATTCCAATAATTTGTGATGTAATAAAAAAACGTTGATGTCACTGACTGAGAACTCTTTATATTATGATGTTCCAGTTATGTGGTGTAATAATGAAATTATAGAATAAAAAATATGATGGAACAAACATGACATTATGCTCAAATTAAGTAGCACATTTCTGCTTTAATCGTTTTTTTTAACACTTCATTTTATAGGGTCCTACAGAGACCCACATCAAAACACACATGCTTGAGCAGGGCACACAGGGTGGGGGATGGCTGGTGCAAATTAGGCTATATTCACTGAAAGTCGGTGGTCTGTTTAGAAAAATTGAGAGGTGGGAGTTTCTAGCCAGAGGCTACTAAACGTACAATAGGCCCATGTAGCTCTACAGTAAGATACTATAACAGTTATTCATAATAGATAGCCCACATACCCGTTAGACTAGTGATAGACAGCAATAACAAATCAAACTCTAGCGACATTCCCACCATAGTGTAATATTTAGCAAGGGACATGTATTTAGCACCAAAATGAGCATATTTATTTACCCGTCTTGGAATCTTTGCTGCGCGGTTGTGCTTTGTTGTGAAGCTGGAATGGGACAGTGGCTCGAAGTGGTTGTAGACAAGGGGTGCCCCCCCGAGCCGCTTCACTTCTGCACGACATTCCCCCCAAGTGCAAAATGAAGCAGCCGAAAACACTTCGACTTCAACAGGCGACCGTATCAAAGCTCACAATCAGTAGTTTTAGCTACCTCTTCTTCGGTTTAAATTAGCCAGTTTTCAATATTTATTTATGATAGCTATCCAACATGGTTAGCTTCTTGCTAGCAGCCAGCCTTCTTTTGTGATGACCATGATTTCCTCTAACTTCTCTCTCGAACTAAAATAAAGAAATAATCTCAAATATTAGCCCTGTATTAGTTCACAATTAAAGTATTAAATACCCAACCTTTTCATCTACCGTTGGCTATTATAACTTTACTTTATGTAAACTATTCAGCTACACCGTTGACAAAATATTGCCAAATCTTATGTCTGAAACTGACAACTGCTCAACTAGCTAAATTATCGTGTCTAATTTACTTACAAGTGGGCGAGGTGAAGGACAAATTCTTGATATGATTGGGTACTGAAAAATACAACTTAACTTCTATTGGTCATAAACTCTATCTATCTATCAAGGGTCTGCCCTCGAAAGTCAAAGTTCCCTCCCAGTTTATTCAATCAAAAACCAGCAGCGTGCACCAGGGCCTCCCACAATACATTCACACACATTCCTCTTTCATGTTCGAACATACTGGATTGAACTCCTTATCTACACTGAACAAAATATAAACGCAACATGCAACGATTTCAAAGTTTTTAGTGAGTTACAGTTCATATAAGGAAATCAGGCAATTGAAATAAATGAATTAGGCCCTAATCTATTGATTTCACATGACTGGGAATAGAGATATGCATCTGTTGGTCACAGATATCTTGAAAGAAAATGGGAGGGGCGTGGATCAGAAAACCAGTCAGTATCTGGTGTTACCACCATTTGCCTCATGCAGAGTGACATCTCCTTCGCATAGAGTTGATCAGGCTGTTGATTGTGGCCTGTGGAATGTTATCCCACTCCTCTTCAATGGCTGTGCAAAGTTGCTGGATATTGGCGGGAACTGGAACATGCTGCCATATACGTCAATCCAGAGCATCCCAAACATGCTCAATGGGTGACATGCTCAATGAGTGACATGTCTGGTGAGTATGCAGGCCATGGAAGAACTGGGATATTTTCAGCTTCCAGGAATTGTGTACAGATCCTTGCGACATGGGGCCGTGCAATATCATGCTGAAACATGAGGTGGTGGCAGCGGATGAATGGCACGACAATGGGCCTCAGGCTCTCATCACGGTATCTCTGTGCATTCAAATTGCCATCGATAAAATTATTTATGGCTTATGCCTTCCCATACCATAACCCCACCATGGGGCACTCTGTTGACAACGTTGACATCAGCAACCCGTTAGCCCATACAACGCCATACACGCCATCTGCCCGGTACAGTTGAAACCGGGATTCATCCGTGAAGAGCACACTTCTCCAGCATGCCAGTGGCCATCGAAAGTGAGCATTTATCCACTGAAGTCGGTTACAAAACCGAACTGCAGTCAGGTGAAGACCCTGGTGTCGACAACGAGCACTCAGATGAGCTTCCCAAGATGGTTTCTGACAGTTTGTGCAGAAATTATTTGGTTGAGCAAACCCACAATTTCATCAGCTGTCTGGGTTGCTGGTCTCAGACGAGCCCGCAAGTGAAGAAGCCGGATGTTGAGGTCCTGGGTTGGCGTGGTTACATGCGGTCTGCGGTTGTGAAGCCGGTTGGACGTACTGCCAAATTCTCTAAAACGACGTTGAGGTGGCTTATGGTAGAGAAATTAACAAATTATCTGGTAACAGCTCTGGTGGACATTCTTGCAGTATGCATGCCATTTGCACACTCCCTCAAAACTTGAGACATCTGTGGCATTGTGTTGTGTGACAAAACTGTACATTTTAGAGTGGCCTTTTCTTGTCCCGAGCACAAGGTGCACCTGTGTAATGATCATGTTGTTTAATCAGCTTCTTGATATGCCACACCTGTCTGGTGGGTGGATTATCTTGGTAAAGGAGAAATGCTCACTAACAGGGATGTAAACAAATTTGTGCGCAAAATTTGAGAGCTAAGCTTTTTTGTGGGTATGGAAAATTGCTGGGATCCTTTATTTCAGGTAATGAAACATGGGACCAACACTTTACATGTTACGTTTATATTTTTGTTCAGTATATAATTTTCATCAAGACATTGTCAATATTGGATCAACTTGAGTGTTAAAAAGGCCTATATACAACCAGAATGTTAATGACCTGATTTGGAGTTCTGTTCAGATCTTTCAGCTGGTCCATAGATCTACCAAATTATATTAGCTGATGCTGCTGAAGTAAGACACTGAAAATCAGAGCTCTTATCAAATATTCTGAAGAAAGATGAGATGCAAAAGACCTGCATTGGAGAAGAAAACATAAATCAAACAGCCAGTAACGCTTCAGTGATCTGGGGGCTCCAAAGGGCCTCTTATACAGTTCAAACTACAAACTGTCCTGTTGAGGTAAAAAATAAATAAAAATAACCTAATTTGGAACCTCAGCTAATGTAGGACAGCTAATGGGCTAATTCAGCTAATGCTCACTGGAGGACAGTATTTTAACCATATAATTAGGAATTAGAATAGTATTTAATAGGATCTCTATGACTTTAACCAACAAACCAAAGCCCATTGGTGTCATGATGACAGACTCAAATGTATGAATACATGCTCTAACTAGGCAAATATCCAGACTAGATCATGATGAATTGGTTGGAACTAGCATGGACCTTATCAAAGACCTTAGTAACAATATTGGTTTTAATGTTTGCAAGACAACTCTCTTTGCAAGAGAATGACATCATTAATTAGGGTGCGAGCATGTATATTATTATTTATTATCAGGGATGTCACTGTCAAATCCACAGAAAGGAGTCTCTGCTTATTCCTCTCTGGTCTCACCCAGCTTTGGGCTGTGGCCACCCACTGGACTGAGATGGTACAGGAAGTAATCTAGCATGTACATTCTGACTGGCCGAACGTAATGGAAGGATACAGATGAATTGGAGCAGCAGTCTGGACCCTGACAGAGAGAGAGGGAGAAAGAAAGGAAAAAAAACTGATGAGCAGGAAGCTCAATGGCACTGAAGGGAGGTAATTTGCTATGTGTTCTACTGAGAGTGTAGACCTACTTACCACTTTGGAAGGGTAATAGTTGTACTGGTAGAACCATTTGGGCAGTATGTCTTTGGGACAGAGAAGGTTACCCAGCCACAGGGGGTGGAAGGTTTCACTGTGTTGGTGGTCTCTAGAGTCCCCTGCCGGGACTCCCAGCTTCTGGAGGCAGAAACCCAGCTGTAGGTCCTCTGCAGAGGTGGACTGGGTGCAGGTCCCGTGGTGCAGGGCCCTGACGTAGCGGCTCACAGACTCGCGGCTCAGTACATAGCCAGCACCACCACTCATGTAACCTTGATGGACAAAGCGGCGAAAACGTCTGCCCAGATACACAGGCCTGTCTGGGCTGAACCGAGACAGGAGCAGACGAAGGTTTTCCACGATCACATAGGTGTCATCATCAGCTTTGAGGAACCAGTCAGCCTTGTCTAGGTAACTGGAAATGGAGGGGAAGAGGGGTCAAAGACAGAAGGTAGAGTTTGTCTCCTTTGCCAGCACAAACAAATACACATACAGTGCTTTAAGAAAGTATTCACACCCCTTGACTTTTCCCATATTTTGTTACAGCCTGAATTTAAAAATTGATTAATTTGAGATTCTGTGTCACTGGCCTACACACACAATACCCCATAATGTCAAAGTGGAAATATGTTTTTAGAAATGTTTACAAATTAAGTAAAAATGAAAAGCTGAAATGTCTTCAGTCAATAAGTATTCAACCCCTTTGATATGGCAAGCCTAAAGTTCAGGAGTACAAATCTGCTAAACCAGTCACATAATAAACTGTGTGCAATAAGTGTTTAACATTATTTTCGAATGACTACCTCATCTCTGTACCCCATACAATTATCTGTAAGGTCCCTCAGTCGAGCATTGAATTTCAAAACAGATTCGACCACAAAGACCAGGGAGGTTTTCCAATGCCTCGCAAAGAAGGACACCTATTGGTAGATGGGTAAAAAAAAAAAAAGCAGACATTGAATATCTGTTTGAGCATGGTGAAGTTATTAATTACACTTTGGATGGTGTATCAATACACCCAGTCACTACAAAGATACAGGCGTCCTTCCTAACTCAGTTGCCAGGGATTTCACCATGAGGCCAATGGTGACTTTAAAACAGTTATAGAGTTTCATGGCTGTGTTAGGAGAAAACTGAGGATGGATCAACAACATTGTAGTTAGTTCACAATACTAACCTAAATGACATAGTGAAAAGAAGGAAGCCTGTACAAAATATTCCAAAACATGCATCCTGTTTGCAATAAGGCACTAAAGTAAAACAGCAAAAAATGTCCTGAATACAAAGAGTTATGTTTGGGGCAAATCAACAACACATCACTGAGTACCACTTCATATTTTCAAGCATGGTGGTGGCTGCATCATGTTATGGGTATGCTTGTCATCGGCAAGGACTAGGGAGTTCTTTTTGTGGATAAAAATAAACGGAATAGAGCTAAGCACAGGGAACAACCTACAGGAAAACTTGGTTCAGACAGCTTTCCAACAGACACTGGGAGACAAATTCACATTTCAGCAGGACAATAACCTAAAACACAAGGCCAAATATACACTGGACTTGCTTACCAAGACAACATTGAATGTTCCTGAGTGGCCTAGTTACAGTTTTGACTTAAATTGGCTAATAAAATCTATGACTAAGACTTGAAAATGGCTGTCTAGCAATGATCAACAACCAACTTGACAAAGCTTAAAGATCTTTAAAAAGAATAATGTACAAATATTGTACAATCCAGGTGTACAGAGCTCTTAGAGACTTACCCAGAAAGACTCACAGCTGTAATCGCTGCCAAATGTGATTCTAACATGTATTGACTCAGTGGTGTGAATACTTATGTAAATCAGATCATTCCGTATTTAATTTCCAATAAATGTGCAAACATTTCTAAAAACATGTTTTCACTTTGTCATTATGGGATATTGTGTGTAGATGGGTGACCCAAAAAATATATTTAATCCATTTTGAATTCAGGCTGTAACACAACAAAATGTGGAATAAGTCAAAGTGTATGAATACTTTCTGAAGGCGCTGGTACTAGGGGTTGTTGAGAACACAACAGGTGGCCAATACATTACAACCAGACAGGGCAGGCTTTACATAGGTCACCTGACTGACACAGTCTGTCATCAGCCCATCCATCCACATTGCATTTAAAAACACTACATACATACATACATACAGTGCATTCGGAAAGTATTCAGACCCCTTCACTTTTCCACATTTTCTTACGTTACAGCCTTCTTGATATAGGAATCAGGTTAAAAGTAATGACTAAATGTTCCACCCTTAAATATACTTGTGAAATGTTCTTGTTTTAAGTATGATTAGTACTTTCTTAGTAGTGACTAATTATTACACTCTGAAACTGTGTGAGATGTGTTAGAATCTACTACCTGGTAATGTGTGAGTGTAGGACCAGTAAAGATTATGACATTGTGCTACTATTTAGCAATGTGAGCAAGAGTTAGGCCAGACAACAAAGGACAAGGAGAACTGTCTACAGGCAACTGAGAAACCAAGATAACTGAGGAATTTAGGGAGGAGAGAAACTGTGTGTGTGTGTGTGTGTGTGTGTGTGTGTGTGTGTGTGTGTGTGTGTGTGTGTGTGTGTGTGTGTGTGTGTACTGATGGTCAGGAGAGCAATTATAAAAGTGGAAAACTACAGCCTGCCTACAGAGGGGAGGGATTTTTTCTCTGACGTGTGCATATAAAAATATTGTACGACCATTTTGTTTTAGAGCGTTCTCATGAATAAACCCTGATGATTGTATGCTGGGCTGCTTGGTCTGATTATTAGAAAGTTACAACCTCTGGGATACCGACTGAGTAATAAGTTCATTTTTGAAACATTGGGATAGAAACTCTCATAACAGCTTGGTTCTTTCGAGCCGGATCTCAACACCCGTTGTCTGTCGTCCCAGGGAACCCCGAAACCGTGCACGGGTGGATCTAGGATCCGTGGGACAAGGTCCTGACCTCTAAGATTGAGGGTTAATCCAGGCCGGCGGTGAACTGGTTAACGACAGGAACGGTGACGAGATCCAACCAAATTGAGTCCCAGCTACAAGAATAAGGTCAGTAATCTTTATTCATTGGATTTTGGGGGAATTTAACTGTAACCTGCAGTAAGGATTTATGGAGTTTAAATTTGCTGTAGTGAGGTTCCGTCAATAATCCACAAAGGGATCAACATCCCGGTAGCCCGTTTTTAGACGTTTATCTAGAGAAAACCCGATGTGCCAGTATTCTATATAAATATAAGACGGGGGGGTCCGAAATAGAGTCTGGGTAGAGAGGCCATTACCGAACATAAACTAGCCTTGTGTTGAGACAATCAAGGATTGTCAAAAGTATACAAGAAGGGAGTAAACGTAGTGTTTTTTAGACGTTTATCTAGAGAAAACCACGCGTGAGTATTCTAGATAAATAGGAAAACGGGGGTGAAACTTCAAAGGAAGAGAGTGTGATAGTGAGATGGTCTGGGATCGTCAATAAATATCAAGTAAAGGGAATTTAAAATAGTATGTGTGAGAAATAGAATATTATAAGTCATAAACAACTGTAGATTAGCAGTAACTTTATCCGTTCCATGAAACTGGAGCCGTAATTTGTCTTAGTACAAACTCCACGTCATGAAATTGGGGCCGTAATTTGTCTAAGTACAAACTCCAAGTTGCCGATAGTGTTAACCAATAATCTTGTGTGAGACTTAATATTTGCTCAAAAGTCACATCTAAGAATAAATTCCAAAAGACAGGGACCAAAATAGGTAGTGTGAGGAAGTAAGTAATTATAATTGACTATTTTGAGGAAGAAACATATAAGAAATTAATTAAAGATCGAATAAATCATTAAAAGCAAAATTGTAAAATTATTTAATACCTAACAACTCAGTTAAAGTGACAAAAACAATTATTAGAGAGTTGGAAGTAATCTAAATTCAAATAAAGGTGAGATTCAGGAATTTGGTAAAAGCCATAAAGTAATTGTTCAAAGTTTTGGGTATAGGATGATCAAAGAGTCCTGCCAATATGGGAAGCAAACCCTCCAAGGAGGTCCCGGGGTCAACCGGAGATGAGAGATTTATGGAATCCAGGGATAGAAGAAATCTCCATTATGTAACCAGGTGGAGGGAGAGGTATGGTTTTGAGGGACGTCTGGACGCAGATAAATTCGAATCCATGCTTAAAACAGATACATAAGGTGTGTAAAGGAGAAAGAAGCAGTGAGAGAGAGAGAGAGAGAGAGGTCTAAGACAGAACCCACAGCTCCCCCTGTAGAAAGGTCTAGATCAAGACTATACACCTCCCTGGCAGATCAGGCCTGGAGGAATAAATCCAGACGATGAGGTGGTAGTGGTGAGGGGAAGGGTGCCACAGCAGGCTGCCATTTTGGAGTTTCCACCCCCTTACCAGAACCAAGGGGAAGCTGAGGGAGCACAGAGGGGGGTTGAGGATAAGGCAAAGGAAGATAGTACAGTTGAGGTTCTAAGGAAATGTTTGGAATAACAGCAGCAACCCAATTGGTCATTGCAGAAATTAGAAAGAGAGAGAGAGAGAGAGACGGAAAGAGAAGGCTAAGAAAGTAACTAGAGTACAAGGGTACAATAGGGGGGTCAAGGGACCGAAGGGTGGAAGACCCAGGTCCCTGAGCTGAGCTTAGGAGGGAGTCATTATGGGTCAGGAGATGAGAGAGTAGGAGGGGGCCAGTACCCAACTGATAGCCATACCTAATCTATTGGCAGGGAATGAAGGGGCCCCAGCAACCTTAGATGTATACAGTAATAATAATAATAATAATATGATATTTAGCAGACAGGCCATGAACACAGAGGACGTGGCCAGAGCGGTAGAAGGAATGACCCACCCCAAAACAGGAATAGTAAGGTTTGGGCTGCTGTTAGAGGGCAGTGGGTTTCAGGGGATGCCCAGAGGGCACTTTTGCCATGGGCCGATCACGGAGAGTATGTTGGGAAAATAACTGAATTGTGTAATAGCCTCAGAGAACATTACCATCGTCATGCAGACTTCTCTAAAGCACATGAGTATAAACAAGAGGATAGTGAGACTGTCAGCCAGTACTTAGAGAGGGTTAAATATGTGTTTAATGCAAACAGTGGCATACCCGAACCAGACCAGAGACAGGGGAATGATACGCCCTACCATCAATGTTCCTCAGTGGAATGAGACCAGAGATAAACAGGACCATTAAAAATAATTTGATAGGGTGGAGAAAAGCACAGCAACACATATTGAGGTTAAAAGGTTTGCAGTTTACCAAGAGCTGATTGAGAGAGACCTTAAGGGAGTGCCAACTCTCGGGGAGATAGTGAGGCCAGAACAAAGGAGCAGTGTCCTGGAAATCACAGTCTGTTTTGTTTCTTTCAGTTCTGCTGGGAGTATATTTGATGATGAGAAATGTTGAATTGCATTGCATTGTTTAAGCAAGAATGGTATTAAATTAATGCTTTCTAGTTATGTGTATGCAAATATGTTATTCGTTTTTTTGGAAGCAGAGAGATGTAGTGAGAGCAGTGGAAGGGATACCCCACCCTAAAACGGGGGTACACCAGTTCAGAAGAGATATGGAAGGGCTGACCGCCCACTTTAAGCTGAATACAGGGGAACTAGAGAGGGCAGTCAGACAGATAGTGTTGAAGGACTGGGCGGCAGTAAGGGGAAACTGGGTTCCCGGAGATGGGAACGCGCCGGTGTTAGAGTGGGAAGAGGAAGGGGCTTATGGGGATAAATTGGCACAAATCTGTGATAATCTGAGAGAATATTATCACAGACATGCCGACTTCTCCAAAGTCCACGAGTTTAAGCAGGGAGACAGTGAGACTATTAGTCAATACCTAGAGAGACTGAGAGATGTGTTCAATGCAAACAGTGGATTTATTAAACAATAGGTTTATATTTTAATAAATTAATGCAACAGGCTTAAATCAGTAGATTACCGGAAGGTGGTTATGGGTTTGTTATTTATATGTTTAGTTAATTTAATGACACGTCGAGTTTTCCGATGTGTTCTGAGGGGGGAGTTTTTTTGTTTTTGTTTTTTCCCAGGATTGAGGGAAATCCCCTACAGCATATGTTAAGGGACAGTAGGAGACAACGTATATATATATATATTTTTTAATAGATGCCTGGAATAAAATATCACTGCTTACTTATATGAAGTAAGGGATTATATTGGCAAATAAGGGAAATATGACATTAAGAAGGGTGACAGGAACAATAGAAGTGGAGACAGATTTTCCTATGGTGTTGATCAAATAATTGATAATGGATCATTTGAGATGAGATCACATGGAGCAGATTTAGGGGTTCAATAATCATTGTGAGATTTAAAGAGGATATGATCTGAAGGGTAATCAATTAAACATAATCATTGTATACTCGAGGAATATTGAGTGGTTTTATGGATTAGTTATGAGTAATTAGATTGATACAAATGATTATTGATGAGTTAGGACTGGGGATATCTGTATCATGTTCTGTGTGTACTTACCATCTTTAGATTACTGATGGTAATTGAAGGTTAACAAAATGAATAATTTCTCTTCCAGGAGAAAGATATTCGCTTATCTCATTGGAATGTTGCCCAGGGATAGGGGGAGCAGTTTAGTGGAGTTAGGCAGTATTTAGGTCGTAAAAGTGAGCTACCAAATTAAGTGGGGCCTGGCTATTTTTGGTTGTTGTTTTTCAATTGGGTTTTTCAAATAAAAAACAACACACCTAGTATGATGTTTATAAAGGGTTGTTATTTCAATTTTAGGGGGTTTTCAACAGGTCAAAGGTGATAAGTCTTAAAGTAGCACACAGTGAATTTTATGGAGTTTCTGTTTTGACTGAGTTTAGGATATATATGATTTCTTATGAGAATAAATGTCATGAGGACTTAATAAACACTTGGGATAAGTAACATTTATGAAATATTTAGGATGACGGTAATGTTTAGTATACTATGGGATGGAACAGTTTGTTTAATGATTTCAATTGCCTCTGAACTCTGTTTTGACTTTCTGGTGTTAATCATCCACACTGGTAATTCTAAAGGCATGAGAGGAGGACTTTAAGATAGTTTATTTTACCAAGTTGAGGGTAATTTATAATACTGTGAGAAGTGTGAAGATTATAATTTGGTAATAATATATATGATTTGAACCATAAAATAACAGAAGAGAGAGAGAGCTTTACCTGAATGAGGGATACCTGTTGCTAGTCAATTGTACTAATCTGGGATTACTTTTACGGGATAGAAGTTGAGGTATTATCAAATGTCATTTAAATTTCATTTTTATTATGCTTTAATAAACAACAGGTTGGTATTTGAAACTAAATTAATGCAATGAGCTGCAGTAATCAGAGTAAGGCACAATCTAATGCTAAACAGCTATTACCTAGATCATTGATTTAGTAATGAGATCAGGAAGATAGGAGCAATAAAGAAGCAAGGGACAGTCTCAACAATAAATAAGGGATGGCAATTGGATGATAAATTACCAATATTACCTAAGTGATTGTTTAGGTAGGTGGTAATATTGACACATGGGCAGAGGGGGGATGATGTGTCAAGAGGGGGGATGATGGTAGATGGTAGTGGTAGGATTAAAGATAATTAGACGAAGTCAAGATTAAATACTTAAAATAAAACGTTTTTTTTAGATACAGTCTAGAAAGAGAATACTAATGTGAACGGTATGATTAGAGAGGGGTTAAGGAAAACACACAGGAGAGCAGGAAGAAATGGGGTACAATGTCTACCGATAGTATTAACTACAATCAGGAGAACTCCAGATAAAGAAGGGTTATTGCCATTGGAGAAGGGATTTGATAGACCATACAAAATGCCCGAGTTAGGAGGACCGGAGCAGGCAGAAATAGAAATTGAGAGCACCCTAGCAGAACACGTGAGAAGGTAGTTTATTAACCACACCTGTATGTTAGAGGTTTTGTTCCCCACAGGTGAACTAAAGGAGAAGGTGACCCACTCTATATAACCTGGAGACTGGGTGTGGAGCCAATCGTTGAGGAAAAAGGATTGAAAGCAGTCACGCTGGGAGGGACCATACCAAGTCCTATTGGTAACTGCCTTCGCTATAAGAATAGCTGAGAGAGCCACTTGGGTCCACGTTACCCACTGCAAAAAGGTAGGGCCACATAACAACACCGTTGAACACACACAGGGTTAAAGAGAAGAACTAAACCACTAGGGTTCGGGGGTAAACTCTGTTAACGAAGAAACCCTACCCTGACCTTTCATCACTGTGGGGTGTTTATAGAGGTGTGGGTATGGGGAAGTACCAGACAGGTGGGTAAGGGACAAGATTGGGATGGCGGTTTTGGGGATTTTGGGGGACTCTGAGCTGCATCATCATGTTAACCATATTATGGATTAATCCAGGTCAACCTAAACAGGGAAATGATGCACTGATTTGATCTTGTAGAAATACTGAAACCAAGAAAGACTATTGGGGGAATGATTATTTTAATAGTTAAAGTCAGTTTAGGACAAGATGGGGGATTCAAGATACCATTCAACTTCTCCCATGAAGAGATAGGAGGTTTTGGGGGCTTTGGTAAGAAGGGGGCGTGTACAAGAAAGTTAGGTCCTAGAAGGTATGGTAAATACATTTGCACTGGAGAACGCTCATGTCCTTGGGCAAGGGTGTTTAAACATACCTGGGGAACATGCTATGAAAATGGAATGGACGCAGTACACCGATGGGGAATTAAACATACCCATGATAAATGTAAAACGGAACTGGTGATAACGGTAAAGTCAATTATGCAAGATGACATAGCAAGGAACTATTGGGCCTGTGTTGATGATTTCGGGGCAGATATATGTTTGAGGTTCATTTTTCAGGAGAGAAATTAATCTTCCACCCCGAGACAGAACAGCAGGTAGATCTAATGTTATCACCAGAGGTATCAACAAATAGTCGAATACCCCTTGGAAGGCCCTCAGAAGGAATCCTAAATAGCACTAAACCACCAAGGGTAGAATATTTCCTCTTGCAGGAAATGAACCAAGGAGAAGTAGAAGGAATTTCAAATGAGAACTTCTGGGTAAGGTGGATGAACTACACAGCTAGGGCGTTGGGTCAAACTAATTGTTATGCCTGTTCAACAGGTAGGCCAACCCTTGTAACTGCATCTATGCCTCAGACCATGTTCTCTTGTGTGATAGATTTGGGATCAAATCAAACCTCACCTAATTGTTCTGATATTAAAATAACCACTCTTAAAAAGGATAATACTAAGGCACCCCAATTCACCATGAACCCCGGAGATTATCAATGTTATAGACACCAAAGTAATGCGAATCACAGATCAAATTGGAGAAGGGTTTACAACAACGTTTTTCTGGTGGGTTACAATTGATAAAAATGTTGACTGGATTAATTACATCTACAAAGGTTCGTTGATTAGACAAGGGATGCAGTGAAGAGAATCTCAGGCCAACTATTCGCCACCTCACTCATGACCTGCAGAATAGTTTGGTTCTCGGAATGCTTTTAGCAGAGAAGGGCGGATTTGCAAGATGGTGGGAGGTCATTGTTGTATGTTTATCCCCAACAATACAGCCCCAGATGAAACAGTAACTAGAGCACTGGCAGGTCTCACTGCCTTAAGTAAAGAATGGGCTGAGAACTGGGGGGTGAATACATCAATGACTGGTTGGTTTGATAACATGTTTGGTAAATGGAAAACTATTGTTGTAACTATTCTGGGTGCAGCTATAGCTTCTATGGGTATACTTGTTCTTTGTGGATGTTGTCTTATTCCCTGTGGCCGAGGGTTGGTGAGCAAGGCGTTGGAGAATGCAGTATCACAGCAGATGGTGAGATACGGCCCAATCCCGGACTCCGACCTAAGGAATGAAGAATATGACCCACCAGGCTTGGTGGAGGACGACAGACGATTCAGATAGTTTGAGACTAGATGTTTTACTAGAACTATAAATCTCTAGTTTAAAAGTAATTGTAATGATTTTCTGTGTATTAAAGTGTGGATAATTTAGTCAAAGGGTGGATTGATATAGGAATCAGGTTAAAAGTAATGACTAAATGTTCCACCCTTAAATATACTTGTGAAATGTTCTTGTTTTAAGTATGATTAGTACTTTCTTAGTAGTGACTAATTATTACACTCTGAAACTGTGTGAGATGTGTTAGAATCTACTACCTGGTAATGTGTGAGTGTAGGACCAGTAAAGATTATGACATTGTGATACTATTTAGCAATGTGAGTAAGAGTTAGGCCAGACAACAAAGGACAAGGAGAACTGTCTACAGGCAACTGAGAAACCAAGATAACTGAGGAATTTAGGGAGGAGATAAACTGTTAGGGTTGTGTGTGTGTGAACTGATGGTCAGGAGAGCAATTATAAAGTGGAAAACTACAGCCTGCCTACAGAGGGGAGGGATTTTTTCTCTGACGTGTGCATATAAAATATTGTACGACCATTTTGTTTTAGAACGTTCTCATGAATAAACCTTGATGATTGTATGCTGGGCTGCTTGGTCTGATTATTAGAGATTTACAACCTCTGGGATACAGACTGAGTAATAAGTTCATTTTTGAAACATTGGGATATAAATTCTCATAACACTTCTAAAATGGATGATTGTTTTTTCCCTCATCAATCTACACACAATACCCCACAATGACAAAGCAAAAACAGGTTTTTAGACATTTTTGCAAATGTATAAAAAAATTAATGAAAATATCATATTTCCATAAGTATTCAGACCCTTTACTCCGTACTTTCTTGAAATACCTTTGGCAGCGATTACAGCCTCGAGTCTTCTTGGGTATGACGCTACAAGCTTGGCACACCTGTATTTTGGGAGTTTCTCCCATTCTTCTCTGCAGATCCTCTCAAGCTCTGTCAGGTTGGATGCGGAGTGTTACTGCACAGCTATTTTCAGGTCTCTCCAGAGATGTTTGATCGGGTTCAAGTCCAGGCTCTGGCTGGCAAGGACATTCAGAGACTTGTCCCGAAGCCACTCCTGCGTTGTCTTGCCTGTGTGCTTAGGGTCATTGTCCTGTTGGAAGGTGAACCTTCGCCCCAGTCTGAGGTCCTGAGCGCTCTGGAGCAGGTTTTAAATCAAGGATCTCTCTGTACTTTGCTCCGTTCACCTTTCCCTCGATCCTGACTAGTCTCCCAGTCCCTGCTGCTAAAAATAAATCCCCACAGCATGATGCTGCCACCACCATGCTTCACCGTAGGGATAGTGCCAGGGTTCCTCCAAATAGTTCAATCTTGGTATCATCAGACAAGAGAATCTTGTTTCTCATGGTCTGAGAGTCTTTAGGTGCCTTTTGGAAAACTTTAAGCGGGCTGTCATGTGCCTTTTACTGAGGAATGGCTTCCGTCTGGCCACTCTACCATAAAGGCCTGATTGATGGATTGCTGCAGAGATGGTTGTCCTTCTGGAAGGATCTCCCATCTCCACAGAGGAACTCTGGAGCTCTGTCAGAGTGACCATCAGGTTCTTGGTCACCTCCCTGACCAAGGCCCTTCTCCCCAGATTGCTCAGTTTGGCCGGGCGGCCAGCTCAAGGAAGAGTCTTGGTGGTTCCAAACTTCTTCCATTTAAGAATGATAGAGGCCACTGTGTTCTTGGGGACCTTCAATGCTGCAGACATTTTTTGGGACCCTTCCCCAGATCTGTGCCGACACAATACTGTCTCGGAGCTCTACGGACAATTCCTACGACCTCATGGCTTGGTTTTTGCTCTGACATGCACGGTCAACTGTGGGACCTTATACAGTGAGGGAAAAAAGTATTTGATCCCCTGCTGATTTTGTACGTTTGCCCACAGACAAAGACATGATCAGTCTATAATTTTAATGGTAGGTTTATTTGAACAGTGAGACAGAATAACAACAACAAAATCCAGAAAAAGGCATGTCAAAAATGTTATAAATTGATTTGCATTTTAATGAGGGAAATAAGTATTTGATCCCTCTGCAAAACCTTAAGTCATTAAGGTTTCGAGGCTGACGTTTGGCAACTCAAACCTTCAGCTCCCTCCACAGATTTTCCATGGGATTAAGGTCTGGAGACTGGCTAACCCACTCCAGGACCATAATGTCCTTCTTCTTGAGCCACTCCTTTGTTGCCTTGGCCGTGTGTTTTGGGTCATTATCATGCTGGAATACCCATCCACGACCAATTTTCAATGCCCTGGCTGAGGGAAGGAGGTTCTCACCCAAGATTTCACGGTACATGGCCCCGTCCATCATCCCTTTGATGCGGTGAAGTTATCCTGTCCCCTTAGCAGAAAAACACCCCCAAAGCATAATGTTTCCACCTCCATGTTTGACGGTGGGGATGGTGTTCTTGGGGTCATAGGCAGCATTCCTCCTCCTCCAAACACGGCGAGTTGAGTTGATGCCAAAGAGCTCAATTTTGGTCTCATCTGACCACAACACTTTCACCCAGTTCTCCTCTGAATCGTTCAGATGTTCATTGGCAAACTTCAGACGGCCCTGTATATGTGCTTTCTTGAGCAGGGGGACCTTGCGGGCGCTGCAGGATTTCAGTCCTTCATGGCGTAGTGTGTTACCAATTGTTTTCTTGGTGACTATGGTACCAGCTGCCTTGAAATCATTGACAAGATCCTCCCGTGTAGTTCTGGGCTGATTCCTCACCGTTCTCATGATCATTGCAACTCCACGAGGTGAGATCTTGCATGGAGCCCCAGGCCAAGGGAGATTTACAGTTATTTTGTGTTTCTTCCATTTGCGAATAATCGCACCAACTGTTGTCACCTTCTCACCAAGCTGCTTGGCGATGGTCTTGTAGCCCATTCCAGCCTTGTGTAGGTCTACAATCTTGTCCCTGACATCCTTGGAAAACTCTTTGGTCTTGGCCATGGTGGAGAGTTTGGAATCTGATTGATTGATTGCTTCTGTGGACAGGTGTCTTTTTTACAGGTAACAAACTGAGATTAGGAGCGCTCCCTTTAAGAGTGTGCTCCTAATCTCAGCTCGTTACCTGTATAAAAGACACCTGGGAGCCAGAAATCTTTCTGATTGAGAGGGGGTGAAATACTTATTTCCCTCATTAAGTCATTGAGTTTTTCTGGATTTTGTTGTTGTTATGTCTCTCACTGTTCAAATAAACCTACCATTAAAATTATAGACTGATCATTTCTTTGTCAGTGGGCAAACGTACAAAATCAGCAGGGGATCAAATACTTTTTCCCCCTCACTGTATAGACAGTTGTGTGCCTTTTCAGATCATGTCCAATCAATTGAATTTACCACAGGTGGATTCCAATCAAGTTGTAGAAACATCTCAAGGATGATCAATGGAAACAGGATGCACCTGAGCTCAATTTCAAGTCTCATAGCAAAGGGTCTGAATACTTATGTAAATAAGGTATTAATGTTTTTTATTTTTAATAAATTTGCAAACATTTCTAAAAACCTGTTTTCGCTGTCATTATGGGGTATTGTGTGTAGATTGATGAGGGAAAAAAATAATTTAACCAATTTTAGAATAAGGCAGTAATATAAACAAATGTGGAAAAAGTGAAGGGGTCTGAATACTTTCTGAATGCACTGTAGATCTCCCATACCACATGGATAACTCTTCACCACCAGAATCATGTCCTCCATCAATGTGAGAGAGATTAGGAGAACATACTGATGTTGTGGGAGCATTACCCATCATGCAGTAAGTTGAAAGCGGCCATGGTCTTATTGTACAGTTTGTCCCGTCCCTCCTCTGTCGCCAGAGCCAGCACGGTCCCAGGGAACAGGAGGTCCGGCTTAGAGCTCATGAAGAGCAGTGTGTCACAGCGAGGCCCCCAGGTGTTCACTATGTGTTTAGCTTTGGTCCACAGAGTCTTGGGTGAGGTCAACACCCAGCAGAGCAGCCGACCCGAAGAGGAGGGGGTGGGGGAGGGGGGCAATGGCGATAGGACTGAGGCATTAGTGGCAACAGCAGAGTGGTGTACTGAGAGAGAGAGAGAGAGAGAGAGAGAGAGAGAGAGAGAGAGAGAGATTATCATGTGGCTGAGTGTATTAGAGATATTCAGAGGTGTAAAAAATACTGTAGCTCCAATTTACCTGAAGGGAGCTCACCCAAGAGGCTGCTGGTCCGTGAGGGCAAGGGCACTGTCCCCTGAGAGATCTGATATGCTCTGTAGTAAGCAATGGCCATGAAACAGAGACAGAACCCCAACACAAAGCCAGCACAGAACATAAAATCCGAGAGCCTGGAAGGCTTTGAAGTGGGCTTAGACATAATCATCTGCACAAGACAAAAATCAGATTGTACAAGTAATGTACAGGTGAACAAAAGAGAAGAGCATTCGCAGATAAAGTAAATCAAAAATCTATCCGGTTTATAAGAAGTTGCAACAGGGAGACACGTCCAGCACAGAAAATGTCTTACTGACATCTTGGACAGGCCCTTCATATACTAATCAGACAGCCCCAAATGTTCTAGTCACGAAAGTGGGCCTTCAATTATGTAGGCAATGCCACACACATTTACGTAGAAAAAAAACTAAACGTCCCTAGTCTGTCACAAATGTTGAATACAATTATTTTAACGTACTCTGATGATTGTCCTGGGTGTTGGTTGTTCAGCTGGTCGAAATATGACCAAATATCCACAGAAAATTATTATTAAACAGACTTCAAAACATGGGTCTGTGTGTGGCAATCAATGTGTGTTTGCTCATGACCGAAGGCACGTGCACAAGATGGAAGTACATGCACACATACTACCAGGTGTTTACATGGTTTTGCTAGAAATTTCTACTTCAGTACCAGTGCTCTAAAAAGTTGGGTAAACAATATTTTCCTATGGATTTTGTCTCAAATTTCAAGCAGCTGAAGGTCCAACTGCACAAACAACCGATAGAGTAAGTTAAAATGTAATTTTATTAAACATTCTGGCTTCTAAGGAACATTTCCACGATTCTGCAGTGCTTTGCTTCAGACTGTATATCAATAATTAGTATCAAAGTGTGATTGATTAGGCTATCAAAACACCAGCCCAAGAACCTTGTAGGAAGTCAAAACAAAAGGCAGTGACTTTGTCAGCTACTACAGAATCACACAGTGTCATCAATACAATACTATAGTGAATAAAGTCGCTCTGGATAAGAGCGTCTGCTAAATGACTAAAATGTAAATGTAAATGTAATAATCAGTGTGTCCTCGGTCCTTGTACATCCAGTCTGGCATCACCCACTATCAACAGATATGAGAATAATTCATAACATTAAAGTCTATTGACCATCAACCCGCACCTTGAGTGTCACAAACACTGGAAATCATGTGTATTACAGAAAGGGAAAATATATTAATATGCTAAACATTGTGTTAATCACTCTAAACTAAATATGAACTTTAGTGATCTAAATGTCCCCATTACCAACATGCATAGGCCTACAAATCAATCCTAAATCTTACATTTGGTTTTACAAAGTTCTATCAAACTTACCAACTCTCTGCCTTCCAGAAACCGAAAAATGAGCTGATGTGATGGTTAATTGGACACCACCCCTGCTGGTGCACTGCCCACCAATTGATTGATTAGGGACACATTAGTAAATAGACCACTAGATGGTGCCATAGCGCACATTGGACACATTCCATCCTGGCCCCAATTTTTCAAAAGTTATCCATCTGGATTTCACTTTTCATATAGTATTAAATGCATAGAAATATCATTAATAGAACGGTATCCCCCATTCAAGACAATGAGTCGTCCATTCTATTTCTATGGATTTAATCCTATAGGCTAAATCTGGGCACTGGTCCTGCAGGTTTGCAGCACAGTGTACTGAAATCAATTACTTTTGTCTTGGCCCAGTAGCTTACTAAAACACCTGACTCAACTAATCAAGGGCTGCTTAAAGTTGATCCTTTTGTTAGTAGAAAATCAACATGAGCATTACAGATTTATACTGTTGAAACCAGTGGAGTAGTTGAGGGTACACGTACTTTAACAACGTTTACGCACCTTGCAGAGAAAATATACTCACTCAAAAGGGATTGACATAACCAAAAGGCAGTTTATTGCAACTAATAGCATAGGTCATTGAACAAAAATAACCAAATATGCACGTGTAAAAATAACATAACACTTGATTTATAAAATCTGATTCATCAACAAAATATCAAAAGCAAAGTGACAAAACTGTTGATAGACAGACTTAACCAATTGCTGCACACATTGACACATACTGAAACAGTTATGTCTGATTACCCAAGCAGGTCAATGATTTGGAGATTCAGGCCTGGACAATCATCCAAAACCCAGTATAATGGAGGAACAATGCCAATATCAATCAGCCACATGCATCAAACACACGTCTAGCCGCTATGTCAGCAACACTCAATCTGCATCCACTCACAAACACCTAAGAATAGCTAATGTTTTTGTTAGAATAGAGTTCAGCCTTCTCCTCCAAGTGTTCTGACTTAATCGCAAGTGCGTCTTTCCAATTTGCCTGTCATTTTGCCAGGCAGGCAGGAGGATAGTATAGGCCGAGGCAGGGCTGGGACAGACTGACGGACAGACAGTACAATGAGCAGATGTATCAGGTGCAGAGAAAGAGTTGGATAAGGAGATCTAGAGGAGAGGAGAATTTAAATAGATAAATAAATATATGCTTTTGGATAGTTGTGTAGCTTTGAATTGGGATGGTTAGATGTGTCCAAAAAGGCATTGAATATACAGGCCAACATTTTGACCTAGGAATTCACACATACAGCTGTGAAAGAGCAGGATGGACAGTGTGAGGATGTGAGAGAGGGTGTGGGTGAGGAGGGGCACAGAACAACTAGGATCCTTTTAGTTTCATTATAACTTTCATTTAATCCACACAAAGATCCAGAAATATTGAAGAGCTTTTCCCCCTCTAATCTTTGCAGACATGAAGCAGTGGGATGAGTGGAGTTGGTTGGAGAACGGTTTGGTTGGAAAAGGGTTTGGTTGGTAACTGTGTGTTAATAGTGTTGACAGTAGGTAGGTAGATGTTCATGGTCTATGCAGTGTCTCCAAGTTGAGGCAGGCGGGTGGGGTTGGTTTGTTGCTGGCTTTGCGCTGCGCAGACAGAGCGCCGTCGGCATGGCGTCCCCTAGCTGGGGGAGAATGCAGGGCTGGGTTCCGTGCTGATGTTGACCAGACACTCACTGGACTTGAGGCTGGACATGGACTTGCAGCTGGGGAGAGAGGCCAGAGAGCCACAGAGACCCAGCATAGAAGGGGTGTAGTCTTTTCCTACAGAGGAGCGAATAGACAAAACACAATAAAACTCTGTCCCTAAAGCACACTTTGGCTATCAGCATAACTTAAACACCCACGCAAAATACACCATAGACAAGGTTCAAACATGCCTTTGTATGTTTGTGAGGACATGTGGATGCATTCTTCTAAGTGGGTTTCTGTTTCTGTGTGGTTTTGTGTTGGTGCATGTATGACAGTGGGTGCCTCGGTGCACATATTTCTGCAGCATCAGTATGCATTGCTGTGCTTCTGCAAATGTATTTGGATAATGTACATTTATCTTTTGAGCACCAACCTGTATCTCCGTTCTGTTGCCCGTCTGTCTTCTGGGAATCAGAGTTCAGACTGACGTCAGCTGAGAGCTGCTCCAAACTGTGGAAGCTTCTCCTGAAGGGATGAGTGACATCATGAAATACTGTTACATTAACACCTATGTAGAAATCGCACAGACATTTCCTGGTTGCAAACATTTTAATAGTTCGCCTAATTTCAGTTTATGTGACAAAACAAGCAAGTACAGTGTAGAGAATCATTGTACCATCTACAGTGAGGGGAAAAAAGTATTTGATCCCCTGCTGATTTTGTACGTTTGCCCACTGACAAAGAAATGATCAGTCTATAATTTTAATGGTAGGTTTATTTGAACAGTGAGAGACAGATTAACAACAACAAAATCCAGAAAACCGCATGTCAAAAATGTTATAAATTGATTTGCATTTTAATGAGAGAAATAAGTATTTGACCCCCTCTCAATCAGAAAGATTTCTGGCTCCCAGGTGTCTTTTATACAGGTAACGAGCTGAGATTAGGAGCACACTCTTAAAGGGAGCGCTCCTAATCTCAGTTTGTTAACTGTATAAAAGACACCTGTCCACAGAAGCAATCAATCAATCAGATTCCAAACGCTCCACCATGGCCAAGACCAACGAGCTCTCCAAGGATGTCAGGGACAAGATTGTAGACCTACACAAGGCTGGAATGGGCTACAAGACCATCGCCAAGCAGCTTGGTGAGAAGGTGACAACCGTTGGTGCAATTATTCGCAAATGGAAGAAACACAAAATAACTGTCAATCTCCCTCGGCCTAAGGCTCCATGCAAGATCTCACCTCGTAGAGTTGCAATGATCATGAGAACGGTGAGGAATCAGCCCAGAACTACACGGGAGGATCTTGTCAATGATCTCAAGGCAGCTGGGACCATAGTCACCAAGAAAACAATTGGTAAGGACTGAAATCCTGCAGCGCCCGCAAGGTCCCCCTGCTCAAGAAAGCACATATACAGGGCCGTCTGAAGTTTGCCAATGAACATCTGAATGATTCAGAGGAGAACTGGGTGAAAGTGTTGTGGTCAGATGAGACCACAATCGAGCTCTTTGGCATCAACTCAACTCGCCGTGTTTGGAGGAGGAGGAATGCTGCCTATGACCCCAAGAACACCATCCCCACTGTCAAACCTGGAGGTGGAAACATTATGCTTTGGGGGTGTTTTTCTGCTAAGGGGACAGGACAAGTTCACCGCATCAAAGGGACGATGGACGGGGCCATGTACCGTCAAATCTTGGGTGAGAACCTCCTTCCCTCAGCCAGGGCATTGAAAATGGGTCGTGGATGGGTATTCCAGCATGACAATGACCCAAAACACACGGCCAAGGCAACAAAGGAGTGGCTCAAGAAGAAGCACATTATGGTCCTGGAGTGGGTTAGTCAGTCTCCAGACCTTAATCCCATAGAAAATCTGTGAAGGGAGCTGAAGGTTCGAGTTGCCAAACGTCAGCCTCGAAACCTTAATGACTTGGAGAAGATCTGCAAAGAGGAGTGGGACAAAATCCCTCCTGAGATGTGTGCAAACCTGGTGGCCAACTACAAGAAACGTCTGACCTCTGTGATTGCCAACAACGGTTTTGCCACCAAGTACTAAGTCATGTTTTGCAGAGGGGTCAAACGGTTGTCACCTTCTCACCAAGCTGCTTGGCGATGGTCTTGTAGCCCATTCCAGCCTTGTGTAGGTCTACAATCTTGTCCCTGACATCCTTGGAGAGCTCGTTGGTCTTGGCCATGGTGGAGAGTTTGGAATCTGATTGATTGATTGCTTCTGTGGACAGGTGTCTTTTATACAGTTAACAAACTGAGATTAGGAGCACTCCCTTTAAGAGTGTGCTCCTAATCTCAGCTCGTTACCTGTATAAAAGACACCTGGGAGCCAGAAATCTTTCTGATTGAGAGGGGGTCAAATACTTATTTCTCTCATTAAAATGCAAATCAATTTATAACATTTTTTACATGCGTTTTTCTGGATTTTTTTGTCGTTATTCTGTCTCTCACTGTTCAAATAAACCTACCATTAAAATTATAGACTGATCATTTCTTTGTCAGTGGGCAAACGTACAAAATCAGCAGGGGATCAAATACTTTTTTCCCTCACTGTATACCACCATGAAATATATTTTCCATAACCAAAAATATTGTATTTTCAGCTGTTTGAAGCTGATGTACAAAACCGAAAGTAAAAGTAACTAAACTTAACGGAAACATACAACAAGCGCACATTGAACAGATCTACGCTTCTTAGACTTGCTTTCAATGAGAATGAGATGTCTATATCACACATTTCTATGTGAATTTGGTTGGTTCACCCAAAAAGTTACATATTGCAGCTTTATTTAACTAGGCAAGTCAGTTAAGAACAAATTCTTATTTACAATGACGGCCTCCCAAAAGGCAAAAGCTCCTCCTGCGGGGACAGGGGCTGGGATTAATACAAATAAATATACACTACCAGTCAAAAGTTTGGACACTGTCACGCTCTGGCTCTGGGGACTCTTATATGTTGAGCCAGGGTGTGGAGTTTCTATGTGTTATTTTCTATGTTGTGTTCTAGTTCGTGTTTTCTATGTTGGCCAGGGTGGTTCTCAATCAGAGGCAGCTGATTCTCGTTGTCTCTGATTGGGAACCATACTTAGGCAGCCTTTTGGCACTAGTTTATTGTGGGATCTTGTTCCGGAAGGTTTGTGTATTTAACCTAGGACTTCACGTATGGTTTATTGTTTTGGTTCGTTGTGTGTACACTAATAAAAGTATGTACGCCTATCACGCTGCGCCTTGGTCCGCTTCATCATGTGTCAACGATCGTGACAGACACACCTACTTATTCCATGGTTTTTCTTTATTTTTACTATTTTCTACATTGTAGAATAATAGTGAAGACATCAAAACGATGAAATAACATATGGAATCATGTAGTAACCAAAAAAGTGTTAAACAAATCTTAATATATATAATATTTGAGATTCTTCAAATAGCCACCCTTTGCCTTGATGACAGCTTTGCACAATCTTGGCATTCTCTCAACCAGCTTCATGAGGTAGTCACCTGGAATGCATTTCAATTAACAGGTGTGCCTTCTTAAAAGTTAATTTGTGGAATTTCTTTCTTAATGCGTTTGAGCCAATCAGTTGTGTTGTGACAAGATAGGGGGGGATATACAGAAGATAGCCCTATTTGGTTAAATACCAAGTCAATATTATGGCAAGAACAGCTCAAATAAGCAAAGAGAAACAACAGTTCATCATTACTTTAAGACATGAAGGTCAGTCAATACGGAAAATGTCAAGAACTTTGAAAGTTTCTTCAAGTGCAGTCGCAAAAACCATCAAGCGCTATGATGAAACTGGCTCTCATGAGGACCGCGGCAGGAATGGAAGACCCAGAGTTAACTCTGCTGCAGAGGATAAGTTCATTAGAGTTACCAGCCTCAGAAATTGCAGCCCAAATAAATGATTCACAGAGTTCAAGTAACAGACACATCTCAACATCAGCTGTTCAGAGGGGACTGTGTGAATCAGGCCTTCATGGTCCAATTGCTGCAAAGAAACCACTACTAAAGGACAATAAGAAGAAGAGACCTGCTTGGGCCAAGAAACACAAGCAATGGACATTAGACCGGTGGAAATGTGTCCTTTGGTCTGGATTCCAAATTGGAGATTTTGGGTTCCAACCGCCGTGTCTTTGTGAGATGCGGTGTGGGTGAACGGAGGATCTCTGCATGTGTATTTCCCACCGTAAAGCATGGAGGAGGAGGTGTTATGGCGTGGGGGTGCTTTGCTGGTGACACTGTCTGTGATTTATTTAGAATTCAAGGCACGCTTAACCAGCATGGCTACCAAAGCATTCTACAGCGATACGCCATCCCATCTGGTATGGGCTTAGTGGGACTATCACTTGTTTTTCAACAGGACAATGACCCAACACACCTCCAGGCTGTGTAATAAATAAATATTTTACCAAGAAGGAAAGTGATGGAGTGCTGCATCAGATGACCTGGCTTCCACAATCCCCCGACCTCAACCAAATTGAGATGGTTTGGGATGAGTCGGACCGCAGAGTGAAGGAAAAGCAGCCAACAAGTGCTCAGCATATGTGGGAACTCCTTCAAGACTGTTGGAAAAGTATTCCAGATGAAGCTGGTTGAGAGAATGCCAAGAGTGTGCAAAGCTGTCATAAAGGCGAAGGGTGGCTATTTGAAAGATTCTCAAATATAAAATATACTTTGATTTCTTTAAGACCTTTTTGTTTCCTACATGATTCCATATGTGTTATTTCATTATTTTGATTTCTTCACTATTATTCTACACTGTAAAAAATAGTAAAATCAAGAAAAACCCTTGAATGAGTAGGTGTGTCCAAACATTTGACTGGTAGTGTATATAAATATAGGACCAAACACACATGCACATATACACACACTCATACAGTAGATGTACCTGCGGAAGAGCTTGACGTCCCCCTGGTTGTTGTAGCCTCGTATGGAGTGCCACTGGTTGACCAGAGGGATGGACAGGTCCTTGGTCAGGTGGGAGGAATCACAGGGGATGAGGGCAGTGCTGGAGGGAACACGCATGGGATTAACTCTTAACATCATCTGATATGTGATGTTCTGTATTTGTGTGTGTCTGTTTATGATGTTTGTATGTGTCCCCGTCGATGTATACTAGTGTGTGTGCTGTGTATATTGCTCTCACATTTGTGCCTGCAGCTCCAGTACGATGGACTCCAGCTCCTTCTTCTCCTGCAGGCTCTGGACACTGAGCTCCTCCAGCCTGGCACTCAGCTTTTTGTTCTCCGTCTCCACGTTCTTCAGCTGGGACTCCCGCAGACGCACCAGCTCCTCCAGGTAGCCCTGCATCACAGACACAGACACAGGCGCAGACACAGACGCACAGTTAGAAGATAGGACTGGAGTGCATACAGATAGACTGTGTTCTGCATACCCCAAAAGTACAAACAAAGTTATTACTCTATATACAGTACATTGAGGACCATCAACATTTCCACCATGACACTCTGTTCTGGAAGAGATTCTATGCCCCATGTCTTTAGGAATGTAAGGTTATCAGGAGGTCAAAAGGTCACCTTCTGGGCGTAGACAATCTTAAACCTCTGCTCCATCTTGCGACACTTGTTTCTCCAGCTCTCCTCGTCGGTGACCAGGGGGATGTAGGGGTGTTCTGGGACACTTTCGTCACTGGCACTGCTGTCCACACTGCACCGGTCATCCTCATCACTCAGGTAGTCATAGCTGTAAGCAAGGGACACATAGCAGGGGAGTTGCACACATTCACACACTGCTTCTAGTCATTTGGATGGCTATGACTAAGCTACTGACTAGTATGACATATATTGGCGAAGTGAGCACGTGGTTGTCTCACCTCTGAGTAAACTTCAGGTAAGGTGTGAAGTCAATCACTGCAGGGGACTTCCCATCCAGCGCCTCCCCCTTCAAGCAAAAACTGGACAGAGAAAGAATTGTAAACTTTATAATAACAATGTAACAAATAATAATGCTATGATTCTGCAGGCCTGAGTGATGCTGCCTCACCTGAAGTCTATGGCACTGAGACCAATGAGCATGCCCGTCAGAACAGTGGCCTCCTCTCTCAGCATGATGGCTCCGTCATCATAGAACCTCCTGCTGTGCAAAGCCTTATGATTAGTTATGTATTGCATGTTGTTTCTAAGGTAGATTGGTAGTTAATAGGCTAGATGGGATACTATTTTGTGGTATATCTGACCTGGTTGTCCGTGTGTCCCTCAGGGCTGTAGCCACATACTCAGACAGACGCTTCTCCATCAGCGCCACACGGATCCATGCCCGACCCTGCAGAAAACGATGGAAGGAGGGAAAGAGAGAAAGAGAGAGAGAGGGGGTCAGAGGGAACGAAAAAGAGTGACAGCTAAGGGATTTTACTCTGAATCTCTGGTGACACAAACATGCACACACACACACACACACACACACACACACACAGAGGATCCCCGTCCTTGCCTTGGCGCGTGAGGTGCTGATGTTTTCGATGTTTTCGATGCTGGCGATGCAGTTGTTCTGCACCTTGCTGCATGCCAGCCGGATGTAGTCCCAGAAACTGCGCTGGCCATCTGAGCTGAACCAGCTTCCTGGACCTGGTCCAAAGATAAAACACTGACAATGACTCCCATCTCCTACAACAGCCAACACAGTGTCCCTGTCGCTCAACGCACCACAGCAGATTGGCTTTGCATCCAGCACTTTAACTCAGTCAAAACCGATGGGCATGCCATGAGCTCATGTAAAAATCATTACATTTGCCTATTATATGTGTGACATTATACATATTATGTAAATAGGTAAATAGTAACATTTGAAACTAGGGGAAGCCTTGAGGCTTCCGTTTCCTGAATTAGAAGACCAAGAGACTGATGGACACTTCCATGTCCTGTACCTGCTGTGTTACCTTTGAAGCGGTGGCTGAGGATGTGTTCCAAGATGGCAGCGAAGTTGACAAACTCCTCGGATGAGTCATCGATGGGCTCAGCTGTGTACTTTTCCAGGAGTGTCTTCACCGAGAATCTAAAAGAGAGGAGAAGAGAGAGACAGAGGAATGAGAAACAAAGATAACTGCGTACAGTACGAGTCAAAATTTTGGACACACCTACTCATCCAAGGGTTTTTCTTTATTTTTACTATTTTTTACATTGTAGAATAATAGTGAAGACATCAAAACTATGAAATAACACATATGGAATCATGTAGTAACCAAAAAAGTGTTAAACAAATCAAAATATATTTAATATTTGAGATTCTTCAAATAGCCACCCTTTGCCTTGATGACAGCTTTGCACAATCTTGGCATTCTCTCAACCAGCTTCACGAGGTAGTCACCTGGAATGCATTTCAATTAACAGGTGTGCCTTCTTAAAAGTTAATTTGTGGAATTTCTTTCTTTCTTAATGCGTTTGAACCAATCAGTTGTGTTGTGACAAGATAGGGGGGATATACAGAAGATAGCCCTATTTGGTTAAATACCAAGTCAATATTATGGCAAGAACAGCTCAAATAAGCAAAGAGAAACAACAGTTCATCATTACTTTAAGACATGAAGGTCAGTCAATACGGAAAATGTCAAGAACTTTGAAAGTTTCTTCAAGTGCAGTCGCAAAAACCATCAAGCGCTATGATGAAACTGGCTCTCATGAGGACCGCGGCAGGAATGGAAGACCCAGAGTTAACTCTGCTGCAGAGGATAAGTTCATTAGAGTTACCAGCCTCAGAAATTGCAGCCCAAATAAATGATTCACAGAGTTCAACAGACACATCTCAATATCAGGCGTTCATGGTCGAATTGCTGCAAAGAAACCACTCCTAAAGGACACCAATAAGAAGAAGAGACCTGCATGAGCCAAGAAACACGAGCAATGGACATTAGACCGGTGGAAATTTGTCCTTTGGTCTGGAGTCCAAATTTGAGATTTTTGGTTGACACCGCTGTGTCTTTGTGAGACGCGGTGTGGGTGAACGGATGATCTCTGCATGTGTATTTCCCACCGTAAAGCATGGAGGAGGAGGTGTTATGGTGTGGGGGTGCTTTGCTGGTGACACTGTCTGTGATTTATTTAGAATTCAAGGTACACTTAACCAGCATGGCTACCACAGCATTCTGCAGCGATACACCATCCCATCTGGTTTGGGCTTAGTGGGACTATCATTTGTTTTTCAACAGGACAATGACCCAACACACCTCCAGGCTGTGTAAGGGCTATTTTACCAAGAAGGAGAGTGATGGAGTGCTGCATCAGATGACCTGGCCTCCACAATCGCCCGACCTTAACCAAATTGAGATGGTTTGGGATGAGTCTGACCGCAGAGTGAAGGAAAAGCAGCCAACAAGTGCTCAGCATATGTGGGAACTCCTTCAAGACTGTTGGAAAAGCATTCCTCATGAAGCTGGTTGAGAGAATGCCAAGAGTGTGCAAGGCTGTCATCAAGGCAAAGGGTGGCTATTTGAAGGATCTCAAATATAAAATATATTTTGATTTGTTTAACACTTATTTGGTTACTACATGATACATGATGTGTTATTTCATTGTTGTTATGTCTTCACTATTATTCTACAATGTAAAAAATACTAAAAATAAAGAAAAACCCTTGAATGAGTAGGTGTGTCCAAACTTTTGACTGGTAATGTATTTCTTTGCAAAACCATTTATATGCAATAAAAAGTAGCAAAGAGGGACAGAATGTTGAAAGTATAATGTAAAAAACAACAGTAGGAGCAGACAGGCATAGACAAATGTACTACTGTACTTGACTTGTGCTAAACAATAGCTGAGAGGAGTTTTTTGGGAGCAATGCCATCGAATACATCTGAGGTCACCTCCAATTGTCTTGTGTGCAACACAATGTCCCCCTTCAGATGCTCCGCAAAGTTGCTGTGACAACAACACAATTAACCCCCTTGTCTCAACCAATGGCAGATGACACGGTTGTCGGCGTGGCAGCCTTTGTTCAGTATGGGCTCCCAGGTCCTGTCCGTCCCTTGGTCTGATCTCTGTAAGGAACCAGCCGACATCAGAGTATGACCAAATCAAATCCCCCCCCCCCCTCATACACGGTGGTCTGATCTATTTAGGACAGCTGTAGCCACTGATTTAGTTTGGCTGATGACCTCAAGATCTCACTGCACATACCACTGAGAGCTAAGAGCTAGAGGCTATGCTGTGCCTGCTGTGTGTACGCTAGGAGTCGGAGTCCAGGCACAGACTAGGGCTGACTGCCTCTTGTTCCATGGGAAACACTAGCATCACCGAGGGCAAGACTGCCCTGGCAGTGGGCAAAACTTCCATAGCCAGGGGCAAGACCACGGTCGCGATGGGCAATACCTCCGTCTCCAGGGGAGTGACCACCACCTCCATGGGGGACTCCACCATCAGTAGGGAGAAGACCACAGTAGCTCTTGGCCGCGCTAGCTTCACCAGGGGAACCACCACCACCTCCTTCCGGAAGGCTCTGATGCCAAAGCGCAGGACCACCTAGAATAAATGGACAGGAGCTCAGACGCCAGGGCCAAGACTCCCAAAGCAACCAGGACGTCAAAAAAAGACTTGACTGAAGAGGAGGATTGGAAAGCCACCTTCCTGTCCAGCAAGACTACCTTCACTAAGGGCAGGATCTTGATTCTGAAGACTAAGTACGCCATCTCCTGGGGCAAGTCCTCTGTCTCGTGGAGCAGAACCACCGTTACCCTGGGCAAGATCACCGTGACCATGGGAAAGACCTCCGTGACACGAGACCAGACCACCAGCTCTCTGACCACTCTCACCTTCACCCATGGAGATAAGTCTGTGTCTGTGGTCAAATCCAGCCTCACCAGGGGCAGACAAACTACACGGAACATCTACTGGGATTTCCACCTGTGATTATTGTATATGGTTACACTCAAAACGGAGGGATTTTTAGCAGGTCAGTTGTAGCTTAAATCATGTCCATTTGTAATCAATTATTCCATGTGTCTGATCAATGTGCAGCATTCTGCAGCTCGAGTGTCAATGAAGCATTAATGTTTTAGAAGAAAAACATTTATCATGTCTTTCAAAATGAATCCCACATGATGAGAGTATTGTTAGGATGTGTTACGGATCTAACAGGCTTGAAATCAGATAAGATGTTCTGGAGCCTGACGGAGGAACATTATTCAAATGTGTGACAGAGGAGATGAGGTTGGTGGTGTGTTGGCAGGGAGGGAGGCAGTAGGACACAGCTGTGTGTGATGTATGTGGAGACAGAGCATGTGTCATCATCAGTGTGCTGATCAACAGAGAAACGGTAATTCTCTGAAGCAAAAATACAGTTTAAATGTCCCCCTTTTTGTTATAGAACAACAATTGCATGCTGATTAAATTGGTCTATGTTTCAAGGTTGCATGCATTACAATAACTATGCTATGTTCAGTTTATAAGGACAGTCTTAAACTAGGAAAAGTGTCTGTCATAACTGATTGATTGATGTAACCTGATGCTCATAAAATAACTGCTTCAACACTGCTTGGCTTGATTTTGTTTGTTTGCAAATTTGACTTTTTATATAATATACAAGTAGTAGGAAACAAATTATATGTACTCTCCTGAAGTGGAATAATGAATTATTTTCATACTAAAGGACAAGGACCATAGTCAAATGCAATATAAGATGATCTGATCATCTCTAAATCAAATATAAAATTTTAGGGACACAGACACTTGTAAAACTACTAAGAGCCACACCCATATTGGAGACTGAAGCCAAGATGCACATTGCACATTTGAGAAGAGCAGTCATAGGCCATGGATGGAAAACATGAACTTATGTCAACTTCCTTGCCTATCTAATAATGTCTCACATATGTTTCATGTTGCACATGTTCCATACAGTTTCACACGGAACCAAGGCTTTACAATCAGGGGATATAGGGAACAATGCCACAGGATCAAGTGATGTCACCACAGATTGTCCTCTGGGCAACAATGTCTCCTTCAGCCGCTCAGCAGCGTCGTGGTGGTGATGGGACAATCGTTCCACTGTCCCCAGCCCTTAGATAGGCTACAGCCACCTACGGCTGCCTCTGTCCATTCACAGGGACACATGGGCGGTATGTGGCCTTCCAGAGCCCACGTCTATAAGCTCAACGAAGGCATTATGTGACAGGGGGTAGCACTATCCACGCTTAGCATTCTGGTCTACTCTGGACTCTCGTTACTGTTACTATCACACCCAAGGCTTACTAAGTGGGGTGTGCTGCATGAGCGTGCGATGTGTCGTGCCGAGTGAACCCCAAAATCCACCACCTCAGCAGGGTCAGGAAGACAACCTTCTTCTCAAATGGGCAACACCAGCATCACCGAGGGGAAGACGGCCCTCTCCCTGGGCAACACCACCATCAAGAGGGGCAAGACCAAGCTCACTGTGGGCAACTCGTCTATCACCAGGGGCAAGAAGACCACTTCTCTGGGCGCCTCCACCATCGCCAGTGCCAAGACCAAGCTCACCATGGGCAATGCCTCCTTCAGCAGGGGCACCACCACCACCTCGTTTCGAAAAGCATTTTTCGCCAAACGCAAGACCCTCTAGATGAGAGGGGACATCATTGGGTGGAGGGACTGGCGGCTAACTCAACAAAACATAAAGACAACATACAACAACACCATCATAGGGGACATAAGGACATCACCGCAACATCTACACAGGCTAGATCTAAATTGACTTCTAAAACACTGGATTATTTTGCTTTGGACCATTTTCTTTTTCGATCAAACAGGATTTTATCAAGGAAACAGGTCAGTGGTTTTAGAATTCTTAGATGTGTTCTACTCCACCCATGATTCCAGGTCAGTCTGAGTTATGTGTTGTGCAGAAGTCAATGTCTGTTATACATGTTACTGTTGGACACCCTATTCAGTTGCCTAGAACAAAACTTTGAGAACATTTGACCTGCTACATTGTTGCAATATTCTATGGCAATTAGGAACTTTAAGTATTTATGCTTTACTGATATGTCAAAGAAATCAGTAGATTGCAAGATAGTCATCTCTGATTATCAGTAAAATCAGTTTATATGTGATTACAACATCAGAATCTAATACTGTGGTTGAATTATTAGAAATTGACAAAGTCTCTCGATGTGAAGGGGAGTTAAAGAGCGGCAATAACTGGTATGCCTTAAATGCTAATAGATTGAGTGCCACATCAAGATGCTCTTGGTACGATTTGACACTGAAAAACAACTGCCCGTCCTTATAACAAACATCTTTTGTGCCCCCTCTCACTCCTCTTGGATCTCAGCCAAACCCACTCTCAGCTCTCTTCAAACGTCATCTTGTTCTTTTTTCTACTGTACTTATGTTCAGTTGTGTTTTATTTACAATAGAATTTAGGATCAGGGTTCTCTAATTTGTCCGAAATAATCTCAGAAGATTAGGATTGACAGCTCTCAATAACTATTTTCTCTCTACCCCTCTTTGTCTGACTAACTCTCTCCCTCATCACCCCCCTCTCTCTCTCGCTCCAGTTTTGGCCTAACCAGCAGGATCAGCTGACACTGGAGGATTCCTCCCTGGCCATGGCCATGTGGAGGGAACACTGTCTGTCTGATGGTGTTATTCAGATCCTCTACTGGGTGTGTGTGCACCTGGAGGATCCCTCTCCCTCCCATAGGGGAGATGAGCTCAGCCAGGGGAGGAGATGCAAGCCCTGTGTCTATGTGCCATGAAATATCATGAGAGGAGATAGTATTAGTTGACTTATTTGCTCTGACAGAGAGATTACAAACGTTATGGCATAATTCATAATAATGAACATGATGAGGGGATGTGATATGAAGGATATAGTATGTCACAGAGAAAGTGGATATGGTAATAGGAGAGGAGAGGTTGCAAGGAAGGTGGGGAAAGGTTAAAGTGGTATCTGAACTTGTATAAGAGTGTATTTATACTGTAATGTGAAGTGTTTGGTCCTGCTGGTAATGTTCACATTGCAATGCCAATGAACCTTGCTTATGTTTAGTAAGGCAGAGGTCATTTGTGCAATAATATGCTAGAAATATGTGAAAACAAGAGAGAAACAAGAGGATAATTAGGCTGGAAAGAGCACCAATATTTTCACCCATTACGAGCATCATTTTTTATTCTAGGATGGCAGGCTCCGAGTGCTGCTTTAATGTCCACAATGAACAATGGGACAGACACTTCTGAGTGGATGAGAAGGGCTTTTATGAGGAAAAAAGTAGAGCAGTGGAACCCTGAGGCTGAGAGAGAGAGGCAGAGAGAGGTAGAGAGTAGCGAAGAGTGGGACCATTTGTGGTGCTTTGCCATTGTTTAACACACGAAAGGACACACTCAGAGTGAAGAACCATACTGTATACTGTACAGTCCCTCACAGAACCCACATTCAAGTTTCAAAGTACTTTGCACTCATTGTGCAGCTGGTTCCACTTTATATGTCCTCCTTGGGATATTGCAACAGAGAAAGTAATGGCCTATTCTCCCCAGCCACACCCAAAACAATTGAAGGCTTCAACAGACAAAAGATGACTTGCTCTTTGTTCTCATCTCATCCACTTTTATTCACAGGGAACAAGGGTGCAGTAGGATAGGACCTCCAAATCCTTAACTATCTCATTTATGTTTTCTTAGGTTCAACGTGTTGGCACCAACAGTGTTCATCCTGTCATGGACCTCGTCATGAGAGCTCTTAGGCCAGAATATGCAACAACAAAGTAATATATCCACTGGCCTGTAACAAGATTCCCTAGTGATAGCTGTTTCTCCTGGTTTGGCCTCTTTTCAATAAGGTAAAATAGCACCTATTGGTACAGTCTGTTTCTCTCAGATGAACCGAGTACAGATGACGCTCTGGTCCCGCCATGTTTTAAAAACATATGTAGCCCATAGCAACAGCTATACTGTTATGTAAGACTTTTCTTTTATTCTTGACATTTTATTATTATTCTGGGCATGGTAAATACTTATAAATGAAAGCCAGCTTAAGGCATGAGTGGTATCTCCTTCAAAAGTTATATTTTTCTCAGGACTTGAAAAGTTGATGGTGCCAAGTTCCAACTGAGATTTCTACAGTCCTTTTCAAAGACTACCAGCTGGACCATACTGTATATCTATGACCTCTGTTGACTTAACTATTGACCTTTGACCCAGGGAAGCAATGATAGTTCCCTGTGATGTTGAGAGTATTTCAAGATTTCTGTACAGTCTATTGCTGTGCATGGAAATATATGTCATCAAAATAAGTTTAGTCAATGAAACATGATGTAATGGGGAGGTCACTTTGACACATCAGATCACTGCATCTTAGAAGTCACTCTATATCTTGGCTTTGGTGTCTATAACAAGGCCAACCCATGAGACGTGCCATCAGAGACTAGACCTACTAGTATCCCTGGGCCCTACTATATCAGTACAGCACTAAAACAACCATGTTAATGACTTGGAGGAAGAGCTTTGAATGGGAGTGTGATGCCAGTTTGGCAAAATCCATAATGATTCCTGATGACAAATTGACATGGGGATGGATGGAAGCTCTGGGTCCAGCATTTCAGCAAGGGTCAATGACACAGTGAACTGATTCAAATTCAGTATTCAAGAACAACTGTATGATAATAGAGCATTCACAAATAGGTCTCAAGACAAGGATTTACTTCCAAAAAATGAAAAGTAGGAAATCCAAACATGTTAATCTATGTGTCGATGTCTGGTAAATGTGTATGTTGTGATAGTGAAGGAAATGTTGTGTATGTCAATTTGAATATATACACGTGCATTAGTATTAGAAGAATGATCATGCTTGGGCTGGTGTGCTAACTGAACACTAATGTGGGCTTAGCTGGGAGGGATGGCTAATGATCTGAAAATAACTGTGTCCATATCAGTCAAACCTTTTTCATGACTCCCTCCATTACTCTTGGCATTAGTCTGGTGCACAGATCCACCCTCTATCTCTTTGCACCAAGGCTTCCCTGCTCTGCCCTGCTGGTAGTCCTGCCTACACAATGAGACACACACAACACCAGCCTGACTCTATGTACAGCCAGAGGTCCTGAGGTCACAAACATTCACAACCTTTGTCTACTTGAACACCACCTGGGACAAGGGCTGTCATTGGCTGACACTGGCAGTTTGCCTCGACACATGGAAGTGGTACACGTCTGTCTGGCAGGAAAAGAGGCTTCTATGATTTACAGCCTATCTTAGACTGCACAATACAAAGCTAAGACTTGACATCGACACAGATGCTTTCAGATATTCAAAGCCTGGGGAATACATGTATTACCCTTGCATTAAACTGAATCCATAGCTCTCATTGAAAAGTAATCAATGTCTTTCCCATTGGAGAAAATTGTATGATTAGCATTACTGATGAAAAACTGTTGTGAACATTTCTTTTTTGTTTTGTGTCCTGTGCCTCTGTCTTTAAATGTCTTGGATTAAAATATTATTGGCACAGTCAGCATCTGAAAAATGACCGAACTGCAACAAATGTCTCTTTGTTCTCTCGCTAATCCTTCTGGAGTCTGAAGTCTGTGTGTTTTAAAACGTTATTTCTCTTTGGTCATGTTCTATGTTTGTTCTACGTGTTCTATTACACTGTATGTTCCACTAAATGCAGACAGAACCCTCGGCAGAGAGGTGCTGTAATTAAAAGTGCTTGATCGTGTTCCTGGAGTTTTCATTTGTCTATTTATTCTTCTGTCCAAGCAGCAAACAAACACTAAACTCAACATGTCATATCATGAGGTCAACATGAGGATATGTGGCCAATGTCGATGTCATCGGATTGGAAGGATGGAAAGATATCCATGATTAGTGACAATGTCATAAACCATATATGCCTACCTACACTACACATAGAATGCGTAAATCATTTTCTGCTAATTGCTTTTTCTAGAAATGATTTAGAGAGACCACCAGGAGCTTGAGTGATGTCATTCCCGTTGGTCCTGTGTAGAACAATGCCTCCCTCAGGAGATAAAATGTTGTGTCCCTGACAACAGGACAATGGGTCTCCTGGCCCCTCGGAGTGACAGCACACACTGGACACATACATGCCTCGCCTGATGGGTTCACGTCTCATCATGAGGGTGCCCACAGATAACATATTCACATTGCTAACATACAAGCTACGAGCCACAGACCCACACGTTTCTGAGGCAACAATCCAGTTCCTGTTCCTACTGGAGCTCCTTATATGAAGACAGGGATATAAACCAGTATGACTCACCATGGTATGTGTTAACACACAACAGACATGAGGACACACAGTGAAGAGGAAGCTTACAGTATAGATGCATAAGGACACAGAGATGAGATACAAATTGAGTATTTTGAAAAAACACATATGCACTCTTGAAATAATTGTGAATATATATATATATATATATATTATATCATTGAATATATTATATTATATTAATTTACATGACACATGTTTGTCATCATAATGTATGAAGTATTCACATTAATTATGCCTTTACAAATCTGAATATTCTAGGATGGAGCACTGATGATACATTAGCCTACATTGGGTAAAACATCATTTCTCCTTCACCAAGTTATCAAATAGCATTCCTATGACAACCAGCCACAGGGGTTTGACTGCTATGCAATTTTATTCTCAGCAGTATCAGCTGTAGATATAAATTACTCTGGTATAGATGAGCTGGCATAGATGTCGTCGGCCTATACTTTTTTCTGAGAGCTATCTCTCAGGCCACCGGGTGAAATTCCTCTGGGTGTTTTCAGTGCAATATGAGTACATCACAGTAGCATTCAATGACCATAATAAACATCCGATTTCACTGTGATGTCATTATCTTGGAGCAGCATTTATCTAAGCGGTAAAGAATGTCCTCGTCCCAAGAATGTTGTCGTCATTGCCACATCACCGACCTGGGGCATTCTGGTGGAGCAATGCCCTCTCAAACATAGGCCTCACACACCCAATTCAATCCCATGTCCTTTCAAATAGGCCGACATAGCGGCGGAGACAGCCGGGTGTCCAGCAAGGTGAAACTGCATCTGTGGCTGTTTATTTATAAGGCGATCTGATTCTCTCTCACCGTTATTTCTAATCGAGAGAATTTAAAAACAGAAAAAATGTATCCATTATAATTTCCCCAAGTAGTCTAATGTATAGGCTACCACAGTGCCTATAGCTGTGAAATATGTTGCCTTTTCTTTTTCTTTTCGTTTCCTTATGAGAATGCATGATTGAGAACAAACAACACAGGACACAGAGATGGCACTTACATTTAACTATTGGTTAATGCGGCAGAAAATTATTTGAACGCTTCTTACATTGTAGCCTAAACCATTATACATTTGTTTCCATGCATGCATTAAATAATATGTGTGGTTAACATGACGTGCCAAACACACGAAACCTCTGCTCCCTTGTTTTGTACCTGCATACGGTGATGAAATTTTTTCGCTCCACGCCGACGCTCCGAGAAGATGCTTTTTTCGATGTCAAACCCATAGCCATTGCTTTTCGTACACAGCCGGATTCCATTCAGCGGCAGTACGGAGCCTTCGGGTAGCCCTGCACCACCAAGACCCCTCCCTCGGCAGGCCTATGCCATATATTCCGGTGTCCTCAGTCCTCCGCGAGAAGCAGAGACATGCTGATGCTTAATTAGTGGGCTCTACGTTGACGCGCTCACGATTCACGATCGAGTTCTGCAGGGTGAACAGACACTATAATTAAAATACCCTCTGCATCAAGATACCCAATGCACATATGTTGAATTAGCCTACATAAAATATCCCATCATTTAATTATCCTACATTTGATCATAATGTGCTTTGAGGTTTTATAACACTATGGAAGATGATGACTGACTATATAAGATATTATTTTGTTGCACCACAACATATCTACAAATAATATGTGATAAAACAATTACAAATTGGCTTGAAATGAATGCCAATGTATTCTACTTAATTTTATATTTTGTGCTGTAAGGTAGATAATTGGCCAGCATCTTCTCGGTTCGATTCCCACGGGAGGCCAGTATGAAAAATGTATGCACTCACTAAAACTGTAAGTCGCTCTGGATAAGAGCGTCTGCTAAATGACTAAAACATGTTATATATAGAAATGTAAGGTAGACTACTGTGGCTCCTCTACGCTAGAGGTCGCTCTAAAATAGTTACGTCACCAATTTGTTGTAAACAGAAGGAAAGATGGCGGAGTCAGGGGAGCCCAAGGCAACATGTACATTTCTATTTAAAAAATCAACCAAAAAATGCAACGCTCGGAAGAGAAAAGCTAGTGACAGCGACAAAGGTGAGCTACAATGTTTGAGTCCAACTCAGTGTTGTTTCAAAAGCTAACCAAAAGACTGCATTGTACATGAAAACAATGGCTACTAGTAATAGCCAAGCTAGCTAACTAACCTAGCTAGATATTGCTAGTAATAGTTAGCGAGATAGCTAACATTTGAAGTTTATTTAGTTAGGCGTTAAGATTGTGCCTAATAAAAACAAAACTACTGCCAGCTATAAAACACCCAAGCCATGGAAATGATTGTGCAAGTGACAAATGAACCCACAATGGCCGAGTACTGTAAACATGAAAATGTCCCACTCACATTCTGATGCTTGTCTCATTGCCTCCTCCATTGTCAGATGGCAACAGTGACGAAGACAAGAATGCCGTCGTCAGAAAAGAAAAAAAGACGGGTTCAGCAAACCCTATGATTCAAAGGGTAACGTCGCGTGACTGACTACAAACGAATCATTCTTTATACTTAACATTTTTGATAGTGTGAAATCATTATTCTCTTCTCCCCAGACAAAGAAAGTAGAGAGAGAGGAGGTGTCATCTGCTGATAGTGATGAGGAAAAAGAAAGAAAGAAAGTCACTGTTGCTTACAAGTCAACAAGGTCAGCGGTGAGTTATTTTGAAAAAGACCTCTCCTCTACCATTTGATGTTTTGTATTTATACCCTACCTACCCCTTTATTGCTCTGCCCTGTATAAAGCTATCAATCTCGTCCTCCTCCTTCTCTGTGCATAGAAACCAGAGGGGCCAGATGACATGGGAGCAACTGCAATCTATGAGCTGGACACAGCAAAGGACAATGATGCTCAGGCCATCTTTGAGAGGAGTCAGAAGATCCAGGAGGTAAGACATCTGTCCCTAGTTGGAGGAACTTTGTTTCCTTAGTGTATCTACATCTTAGTATTGTATCATTTGCATTCTTCCCCCAGTCTTGTGTAGTAAATTGGGACAACGTTGGTCCGCAAATGCTTAATAAGGGTCTCTATCCTCACCAGGAGCTGACCGGTAAAGAGGATGATAAGATCTACAGAGGAATGAACAACTACAAAAAGCACATCAAGCCCAAAGACTCCACCATGGGCAATGCATCCTCTGGCATGGTCAGGTATGCATGCATGTTGTGTGACAGAGTAAAGTTGAAATGTCTTGGGTAAAGTTTTTATTTAAATGTTTTCGCTATGTATTTGCATCATCACGGTTTTCTATTTTATTTGTCAGGAAGGGCCCAATACGGGCCCCAGAGCACCTGAGGGCCACAGTGAGGTGGGACTACCAGCCAGACATCTGCAAGGACTACAAAGAGACTGGCTTCTGTGGCTTTGGAGGTGAGTGGGGCTTTGCCGTAAAGTTGCCTCCCCCAATGTCGAGCTTTGCGCGGGTCCTTCTTTCCCTACTTTAATTTATCATCTGTGGAAGTCTCTGAAAGTCTCCTCTGTGTGTTTCTTTTCCCCTCTTAGACAGCTGCAAGTTCCTCCATGACCGCTCAGATTACAAACATGGCTGGCAGATTGAGAGGGAGCTGGACGAGGGGCGCTATGGGGCCAACGGTGAGTTCACAACAGGGGAGAAACACGGGGCTGTGTAGATTTAAGATTGATCAAAGATTAAAGAGTAGATGTTTGTGATACAGCTGTTCAGTAATGTGTGGTCTGTATGAAGATGATGAGAACTACGAGGTGAGCAGTGACGAGGAGGACATGCCCTTCAAATGCTTCATCTGCCGAGAGTCCTTTAAGAACCCTGTCATCACCAAGTAAGACAATGCTCCTTAAGAACTCCTTCACCGTTAAGTGTGTGTAGAGAAACTTCCAGCAGTGATTGCTAATCAAACCACTCATGTCATGTCTCCCGCAGGTGTCGGCACTACTTCTGTGAGACCTGTGCTCTTCAGCACTACCGCAAGTCCCAGCGCTGCTATGTGTGTAACGTCCAGACCAACGGCGTCTTCAACCCAGCTAAAGGTGAGGATAATGCATTTCAATTACCATGGTCAGCATAGTGGTATATGGCATGTACAGTAGGGAATGGCCTCGGATGATCCACCAAAGCATAACTTTGGGCTAAGAAAACAAATATAAAGCTACAGTAGTTTGTTGTTGACCATGGAGCTTATGTAGCCTGACGACTCAAGCTGAATTCTTCCTCTGCTCCATCGTTCGCTACATACTTCAGTCTGAGACCGCAATCATTGAAGTCATTTGTGGTGACGTCAAAATGAGGAGTGCTGTACAAAAGTCATCAGCGATTGGATCATCTCTAACCAATCAGAGTACCAATGCCGAATTTTCTAAACGTTGCTTTACCGTCGTGTTCTGGCCCAACCCATCGGTTTCTGGGAACAATCAGATGGTCTAGAACGTATTTCCGTAGGGGAGGTACTCTGCTCCAGATTCATTGCGAAGAAGAAACTAACATTGGTCGGCGTGGCGTTTGGCCAGAGCAAGGAGTTTTGGTAGCCAGGCAAGCGCTTATGCACATCGGGTAAAAGACTAGTCTCTATAGTCAGGTAAATAGAAAAAGCTCACTGCTCCTTGAATATTCATGCCTGTGTACGGCTGAGTGGAGTTATTCAGCTCCAGGCAGTACCCCTAAAAGTGTTTTTTCACTCTACAGAGCTGGCAGCCAAGATCGCCAAACACCAAGCCATGCTTGACCAGCCACCCTCTGATGAAGAAGATTAGCAACCTACTGTAAATACAGTACCTGTCCCATCCAACTCCATCAGTGTCTGTTATAAATCTCCCCTCCCCTGTTTTGTTTCATTGTGTCAATGTCAAGCCTTCTGGAATAAAACTCGATTTTGTAATAGTTATTGACTGATTCCTTATAATACAATGACAGCGAGAGCCCCGAGGTGAAAGGTATTTATTATCAAGTAAAATAGTTGACACTCCCAACACTTTCCCTCCCCTGCTCAACACCTTCCCCTCTTCTCTTCCTGAAACCTAGACAAACTATCTGAAACAAGCACCATTGTAACATTCACTTTTTTGCAGGACATAAGTGGCCAGTAACAGGAAGATTAATCAAATACATGGACCTCAGTTGGCACAGTCTAGTGTTAACTAGCTTTGCTATCTTCAGGTTTTCAGGTAGAAACATATGTTTTTTGTCTTCCCTCTCCTGTAAAACTGGTGGTTCAGTATGAGAGCTTCTTCTCTCAGCTGTGAGGAAATACAAACACTGTCTGGTTCGTGATAGCCTTGGGACAAACTTCTGGAATCTTCCATCTGTTGTGCTGGCTAGATGGCTGATTGGATCAACCCTTGGTAATGCGGTCGGAGCGTCAGTTCCTGGTCTTGGTAACGTGAACAGATGGCTCTAGATTGGGCCAAGTCGAGTGCAGCTCAGATCAAATAAGAGGTAGAGTTTCCCTGCTCTACCTTTAATGGAACATCTCCATTGGCAAGTGAAAGAGCCAACTGGACATACTCCCCCATACTGTTCCTCGATGGGTCCAGAGCTTTTAGTAGAATCTGGAGAGATGTGTGCGTGAGAGGAATTAGGTGTCATTCAGTGCAAGGGTCTGTCTGCTCATGCATCTTTTAGACTAGAGCGATAGCAAGATGGCGGCTGGCTTTTAAACTCAGATGGAGAAGTAACTCCTTAGTTTAAATTATTTACATGGGACATTTAATAAGAACAAAACGTAAATCCAGTCCGAAGTCTTCTCAGAGCGTCTCCTGTTAAAATCTCTTGGTTACTACACACACACACACACCTCTCCTCGTCTGCTTCCTGTTCCTCTGGTCAGAAGTCCCAGTCATCCACATCCATGTGGCTGAGGCCAGACTCCAGGCTGGCCAGCCCAGAGGCAGAGTCCTGCGGCTGGGTACTCTCAAAGCCGGTGATGGGTGTCACGGGCCGGAACAGCTCAGGCAGAGCCTCCGATGGCCGACGCTTGATCTAGGGAAGAATGGAAACATATCTCATTGGGATTCTAATAATCAAGTGTTGTGTGAATGAATAAAGCTTTTACATGACTGTTGAGGAGGGAGGAGCTAGATCCTACTCACCTGTTTGAAGAAGGAATGACCAATGAGAGCACTGGCTGAGGGTCTGAGGGGGGAAATAAACACAATTAAATGAGCTAAAATTCATAACAATCAATGTGAGGACCAGCAGCCCAGCTTGGCGTGGCTCACCTCTTCTCTGGGTCCCTCTGCAGACACAGCTCCACAAAAGCATGGAAGTGGGGAGAGAAGGTGCGACTGTAGGGGTGGCTCCCCGAGGAGGGCTCTCCGTTAGAGTGGTGGGCCCCTCCGGCACTGGGGCCCTCACAGATCCCAGAGTCAGCCCCAGAGCGGGAGGGCTTCATGGTCAGCTCCTCTGGGGGGATGGTGGTGGTGTCCAACAGACAGGGGACTGTCCCGTTCAGCTTCTCCAGCAACATCTAAAGACCGAAGACCACGAAGAGGACAGAGGGGAGGAAGAGGAATGGACAGAGAGAGAGTGGCCAGTCAAGTGAGAAGCAGAATATAAATGATCTTTCAGAAGCAAGAGAGGGTGCGGGGTTGATCAGGCCACTAGTCACCTGTGTGGCTGGCATGTCTTTGAAGGGCACGTGTCCATTGGCTAGCTCACAGGCTGTGATGCCAAGACTGTAGATGTCTGACCGGAAGTCGTATCCCTGCAGATTCTGACACACACACAACAAGTGGTTACTTAGGGTTGACCGATACAAACAAAGGTATTATAGTATACCAAAAGCAAGGTATTGTATGCTAGCCAGGTGTGGTATGGTGTTACCTGCTGCAGCACCTCTGGGCTGAGCCAGGGCAGCACCTTGATGCTGTACTGGGGGAAGTCATGGACCACTCTGGCCCGCTGGCCGTGACGGATCAGACTGATGATGCTCCGCAGACCAGACATACACACCTGACCGTCTACCGAGATCAACACGTGGCTGGCCTTCACGCTCCTAAACACGCACACAATTAGACGCCATGTCACATTCCTGCATGAAAAGTCCTGTGCTTGTGTGTACTTACCGGTGTACATAGCCCATGTGGTGGATGTACTCCAGGGCTTTGAGCATGCCCAGTAGGATGTAGGCGATGGCCAGCTCATTCATCCCATCAGTGAAGTGGGTGCTGATCAGGTCTCTGGCCGACCCTAGGACATGTTAGACACTACATTAGTCAGTGAGAGAGCACAGAGGACTGTGATAATAGTAGGGTTAGGTGGAGACAAATTACTTTTGTCTGGGAATGGTAACTAGAGTCCTCCCATCTACATTTAGCTTTTGACTACATTTGACTAGGACCAGAGTAGTGTTACAGTGAGTGCTCTCCTGTCTGTGAATCCTCACCATAGGCCATGAAGGGAGAGATGACCCACAGCTCGTTCTCTGCTATGAAGATGCTCCTGTAGGGCAGGATGCTGGAGTGGTGGAACAGCTTAGATACATGGAGCTCAGCCTGAGAGAGACAGAGATTACACTGGGTTAGGTTTAATGGACAGAGAGAAACAGAGACATTACATTGAGTTATATCTAATAGATACAAATTTGACAGACTGAGATGAGAGGTTGGATTACATAACAGGTGATGTCATAAATCAAGGGATGAATGCATTCAGAGGGGAGGAGTGAAAGAGAGGGATATAAAGAGAAGGATGATTTGACTGATGTCAGTCTGCCTGGCAGAGGCAAAGGGAAATGTGACAGATGGATGGTAGAATGATAGATGGATGGTGATAGGTCCAGACCTGCAGGTAGTTGACCATTTCATTGGTGCAGGACTCCAGGTCAATCCGACGGATTGCTACGTGTTCCCCTGTGGGTCTGTATCTGGCAAGGTTAACGGTCATCAAGTCCTCTAGGCCTCGACCTAGCACAGCAAAACACACACACACACACCAAGCGCACACACAAAATTAGACTAGAGACAGGAGCACGAACAATGTATTCAACAACAAGCACCTTGGCAGCCCAGTCACTGAGGTTGGAAGCCTGATACTGACTGACAAACTGACTGACCTATGATGGTTAGCAGCTCATAGGCGCTGCTGTCAGGGAGGAAGCTTCCCATGGTGTCCCGCCGTGGGAGTGAGGTCAGGCTCTCGTGGCTGTCTTCATGGGCCTGGGGGGAGAGGCGGCAACAGGGAAGGAGTTAGCTTTGGAAATGATAGCATATATTGGCCCTTAGTGTTGGGTGTTACTTGTGGCATTGTGAGAGTGGCTTGCAAAGGCTTGGTCAGACGTGATGGTTGATGCTAAATCATATACAGTCAGACTACAGAACGGAGTGTGTACGAGCAGTATTTGTGGAACCTGAGTGGAGAACATTAACTTCAGGTTTGAATTCTGTTGGTGGCATATTATAAGCAAGAAGCTACATCATTTATGAATCATGCCTTCTCTAAACCTCATCACACCATAGTGCTTGAAACATTAACGCTCATGGTTAGATACATGCAGAGTGGGCACCCCAAAAAAATAGTATGAGTGTGTTCAGAGAGGAAGAGATGAAGCAAGAAATGTCACTCTTGCCAAAATATGTCCAAAATAAGCCCAATGCATTTCTATGGGCTTGTTTTGGACTTAAGCTTGTCGCCTGCCTTCCCACATTTGGGACAACGACTCCCATTGTTGGGCGTAGACGTGAGGATCTTGTGTATCTGGTGTGTTTCACCTCAAATTACAAAACAGGGATCCAATAACAGTCTTAAAAGATGCTCAGAAAAAAAACAACGTATTTTCAGATTCATACTATCACTTTCAAAATGCTTGACTGGAAAAAAAATATGTATGCAGGGCTCTATGGTGACATTTTTTTTTACAAGGATCACATGTGCTCCTAAGTTGAACAAATGTAGGAGCACATAAAGAAATGTAGGAGCACAATGAAAAATATTCAAGGTATTAATGATAAGGGTGGCAGGTAGCTTAGTGGTTAAGAGCATTGTGCCGGTAACTGAAAGGTCGCTGGTTCTAATCCTCGAGCCGACTAGGTTAAAAATCTGTCGATGTGCCCTTGAGCAAGGCACTTAACCCTATTTGCTCTTGTAAGTCGCTCTGGATAAGAGTGTCTGCTAAATGACCAATTATTTATTTTATATAAGAATTGCCAACAATTACAAAATAGTTTTTCCCCCCACAGGGGCACTGGTGCTCCCAAATTAAAATTCCAGGTAATAGTAAAATATTTAGATGCATATGCAACCAAAATGGTCCCTCTGTATTGCCCTGGTATGGGGTGTTGGCCTAAATGTATGAGGTTATTAATTTTTTTTAAATGTAGTAACAGCTTAATAACCATTTCTCTACCAATTTCCAGCCAGCATTGCGAGGTAGATGCCATCACGTTAAATCACTCAGACGGAGTTGCCATGCGTTGCCAAAAACAGAACACATGGAACTCCATCCATTCCATCCAACTCCAGTTCACAACCATTGGTGGATGCAGAGATTTCCACAACAGTGACACATTAGACATGAACAAATAACCCCAGTTGCTCATACCCTCCCACCACCCACCTACATGCCCTCTGCTTTCTAGTCAGGGAGAACTACAGTGAACACAGGCCACAGACAAAGAGTGTCCACACTTCAGACTTAAACTACTTCACAAACATGAAACAGGCTCAGTCAAAATTAGTGAGGACTTTCAGTGAAGAACAACAGAAACCATAAAGCAAACAGTAACACCACCATATTAAGACCACACTGAGGTTCCTAAGGGCCCATTAAGGCCAGCATTACAGGGAGATTATCTGTCAGCTGAGACGAAACAGCCCTTTTCCATGACAGCCGTAAAAGACAAGTGCAGGTCAATTAAGCCTGGTAATTACGGATGACCCGTCATTGCCCACTCTAAAGACACAAACTACTCCTGCTATGGAGCGGACCTGTGGTCAACTTTATGAATCAGGAAGGACTGTTTGTTTTGATCTCTGGAGCAACCGATGGAGCCATCAGGCAACAAGTAGTATTAATGGGGTGATCCATCTATCCACATACTGATCACATCTTTCCTTCATACTTAACAACCTCAGTTGCTCTCTCCTCCAACCCAACCCCCTATAAACCATGTCTCATCAACAGGATGTCACTACTGTAAGCTCTACCAATCTCCCTACTCCCCCAATAGGAAACCCTGGTGGGTGAAGTAGGATGGGCCTCAAAACACAAAGCACATACAGCACAGCATTGAAAATCAGATGCCCATGCACAAAAGCACACAGGGCTTGTGAATTCATTCACGTTGGCTACACCCTCACAAACAGGCAGATGGAACGATCAAAAGCCGTGACTGGAGTACCGCACTTACTTTCCTGTGAGAGCTTCCCTGAGCTTGCTCTGTGGTAGAGAAACCACATCAATGACAAACACAAACACACACACACACGAGAAGGATCTGTGTTTAGAGCAGCTCGGGAACCCTTAGGTACACTGTAAGTGTAAAGTATAGCATGTGGTGTTTGTTGCAGGAGTCGGATCAATGCTGCTGGCTGGCTCCTGTCACAAGGAGGATTCAGTCTAGGCTAATTAGATGAATCTGTTAAATCAGTGAGGATTCAGTCCAGCGGGATTCAGTGATTATGCATTGCCATGGGAACAGGAAGCAGCCAAAAACAAACTTGAAATCAAGTGCATGAACGAACAATGATGCAATGATGAGCTGAGCTCACAGGAATATAAAGATGATGCAAAGTTCAACCCCCCCTTATAGGATACATACAGTAAAATCAGCATTAGGCCTATATCTGTCATAGACTAGCTATTCAGTTTCTCTCTTTATGAAAACTGATTCTTCAACCATTGATAAATTGACAACGCTTTCATATCCTCATGTTAGTGTCTAATAACAGACCTACATATGTTTCCCTTAAAATATGATTTCCGTAAATATTTGACCTAAGTATCATATCGACTTCATATATACTACAAAGACCGACGGCGCAACAGAATATGAATCTGACATGCAGTATTCTGAGGCTGCACATTTACTGCATTGATCAAGTCTGTCAGACAAGGACACATCACACTGGAACAAACTCTCTTCATCGCACACATGTATGGTACAGTGAGACATTTGACACCTGCAAAACATCGAAGCAAGCAGTAGTTCTTACGTGTCCTGAATCTATGTGGGAGACAGCGGTATCCATCCGCATATTGCCAAAGAACCAATGCTGATTGGATTCCTGTAGGTTTAAATTGTATTATTCCAATTGTTTATTAGAGGGTGTTGCTTTTTAAAAACTGCGCAATGCAATAATATCTTGTTTTGAAAGCAAAGCTGCACTTAAGATATAGCTAGCAGGTTCTGTATGAGGGTTGGGCAACTACATAGCTGATGATAAGTCTTGTGTATAAGCAGCAGTTGATTGGGGAAGCCTTTTCAGCATCACCTTTGACCTTACCTCCAAAAAACTCCAAATCCCTCAGGCTCTCCACGCTCAATTTCTCTGAGACCCAACGCTGGGATAGAGAGGAAGAAAGAAAGAGAGAGGGCAGATACCACAGGTAAATCGCTTCTCCAGTAACTGATCATTGCTGTGACACTGACTGGTAAAGATTCAGCACAAGTATTTGATACCTTTTCTAGACTGGGCTCTAATGCCAACAGGCAGGGGAGCGCTAACGGAGTTCACTCACCAGAAAAGACATGGATCTGTTGATTGTGGCAGCTAGAACCGCTGAAACCCCATCCAGAAAGAATGCCTCCAAAATAAATACTAACACATTAACAGAGGAAAGCATAAGCATTACTTCGCTATGAACTAGCTAGAACAAGACAGGTAGCTAGCTATTACCTACCTATTACTTATAGAATAGTTTAAGTTGTACTGTAAATCTAATATGTGAAAACCATTTCACAAATAGTATGATAGGCCCAAAAACATTTTATTAGCAGGACAACTAGCTGCTAGCTAACTAACTAACAACATTAGCTAGCTACAGTAGATAGCTATGTCAAGGAACAAACTAACGCTAGGTAGCTATGGAATCTAGCTATATACAAAAAATATAGCTAGTAACCTACCGTTATGGTAACTTGAAGAAATAGCTAGCTAGTATCTGGCGGAGCGAGGTAGTTAGCTAACATTTTCAACAAACAACAATTATTGAAAAGGGGTGGTAACTAATTTCACATGTTTGCGTTGATTGGTTCCTTGTTGTGAGAGGCAATCCGTCGCGTGTAATCTACATGAACACACAGTTGTGACGCAGAACACGTTCGAGTCGCGCTGTGAGATTTGGCAGTGGTAAACATATATTTATTTGGCAGTGAAAACAGGTAAATAAACAGTACATGCATCCATTAATTAAGTATATAGTGTATAACGTACTCTAGATTCAACTGCTTTTGCAAATGTCCTTGGACAAGTAATATTTGCACAGTCAATAATTTGTCACATATCCACTTCTTCGTCGTGCTGCTGCGGCCTTAGGCTAGAGAAGCGTAGCATGCTACCTAGTTTAGCTAACGTTAGTAAGCCAATTAATGAGATCCAACCATAATTGGCTAGATACAGATTAATGCAATATTTTCTATCTTAATTTGCCAGAAGGCACAAATAATCTTTGACATCCCCCAGACAGTGATTTACGAGATTATTTGGATTAGGTTAGCACTTAGCAGACGTTTGTGGGTGACACACAAGGCCTGCGATGAATGGACTGGAATGCAACATCAATGTACAACAGTCAAATACCAAATGTGATATTCTTTCTTTTCCCCTTGCTTCTGTAGGACCGCTATGAACTGGAGCAAGGGTGGCCCGAGTGGTAAGCGAGGGTTCGGGTTTGGAGGATTCTCCCTTGGTGGTGGTGGTGGAGGAGGAGGAGGAAAGAAAGAAGAACTGCGCGTGCCTCAGAAATCCCACACGTCCTTCGGAGGTGCAGGGATAGCTGGAGGTTATGGCAAGAACCAGCAACTCCCTGCATTCTACAAAATAGGAACAAAAAGAGCAAATTTTGATGAAGAGAATGCGTGAGTATAGACGTATCATTCCTTTAGTGTTCGATTGGGTTTGGTGTGCTTCATATGCAGTATGATCATGACATTGTTTTCAATGACATTTGACTGGTGATACCTTTCCTAACCCATTTCCAGGTATTTTGAAGATGATGAAGAGGAGTCAAGCAGCACAGATTTACCCTATATCCCAGCTGAGAACTCCCCCACACGGCAACAGTTCCAGTCTGTAGGGGGTTCAGACAGTGAGGATGATCCTCTGGATGCCTTCATGGCCCAAGTGGAGGTGAGTCAAGGATTCCCCTCTTAGACCTGGATCATGTAGAAATATACACATTTTCTCTGTAGTTCCTTTGTTTAAGATCTGGGGTTATTGTCACAGAGCTGTTGGGAAGTATTGCATGGGGGTATATTGTTCACCCTATTGTCTGCTGTAGGACCAAGCAGCTAAAGACATGAAGAAACTGGAGGAAAAAGAGAAGGAGAAGAAGTGTGAAAAGTAAGATCCCTTCAATTTCTACCTTTTAAGCTCAGTGCCTTTCGAAATTACCTGTCAATAATATAAATCAGCAAAAGCCCTATTCAAGGCCACCAGGTAGGCAGGTGTAGTACATTCTTACCATGCACCTGTGTATTGATTTGCACATATTTCAATGGTTATTGGTCAAGTGTCAAAATTGTCAATCTCTTCTCATCCCGAAACTCTAGCATGTTATTAAGATACTGTAGATGGAATGTTCCCACTTCAACTGCAATCATTCACCACTGAGGAGCAAAGGCTTGTCTCATTTGAAATAATCTGTTTTGCCATTCAATTACCTTAAATTTCCCCAGTTGGTCCATACTGTAGGTAACTAATCAACCCTGCCTTGCATAGCGACTTTGTAGGGAGGGGATAAGCGTGACGTTAGACAGGTTGTGGGGAATCATGGGTGAACAAACGAGTCGCAGGGAAGTTTTTTTTCTCCGCTTGTTTTTACAGGGGTATACGTGATGACATTGAAGAGGAAGATGAACAAGTAAGTGATCCATCCAACATTCCTAATTTACTACTGATCAGAGAGCCTCCAGACCCCAACCTCCCCTCCCGACCCATCTATGGCCAAGTCTCACCACCTACCACATCTCTCCCTCTCTTTTTTTCTCTCTCTCGCTCTCTCTCACACTATGCTAACAAACCTAATTGCAGGTTGAATCCTTCACCCTATCCTTCTGGGATATCTACATGCATACTTCTGGTGTTTAAAAAAATTAGAAAATGTACCCATGCCTATTCTAAGCATGTTGATTAATAGTTTATAATCTATTTTCAAATATGCCATACTGTAATGAACGTTTCCTATTAACTGTTGCTGTTCTTACTGCTTTGTGAAGGGGGAGGGGTTATAAAATCTGACACTGATCAATTTCAGCCCGAATAACGCAAAGATGGGTTTAAATCAAGTGTTAAAACATAAAATGGCATAGACTCCGACATTGATCTGGGCGATCATCAGAGCATTTAGCCATTGACTGTATTTTAATGTATATCCCCAGGTTATGAGAGTGGTAAGAGTGCCTGCATGAATGTGTGCTACATTAGGCGTTTAAGCTGCACTCTGGTTGACTCATGTGGCTGTGCTCTGTGCAGGAAGCCTACTTCCGCTACATGGCAGAGAATCCCACGGCTGGGCTGACCGCAGAGGACGAGGATGAGAACATAGACTATGACAGTGATGGGAATCCCATTGCCCCCACCACTAAGAAGATCATCATGCCCCTGCCCCCCATGGACCACTCTGAGGTAACAACTGCATACTGCACCTATCTGACCCAAGAGTCAGTAAGTCATATGTTATCTTGTCAATTATAATTTTTATTTTAGTGTCTGAGGTCCTACATTTATGTCATCCCCTATCAGATTGACTACCCACCCTTTGAGAGGAACTTCTACAACGAGCATGAGGAGCTTCTCAGCCTGACAGACACAGAGGTGTTTGAGCTGAGACACAAACTCAACCTGCGGGTAAGTGTCAGGAAGAGGACACACACACATACAACCACATCTAAACCCAAACCACACAAAATCCTAGCCAACATACCATTTACAGACACTGTGTTGTATGATCCCATTGTCTCTTTAACTGAAAGCCTCTTGTCTCTTTCTCTTTATTTTGCTTCATTGACGTTGGCAGGTATCTGGTGCCGCCCCTCCTAAACTCTCCACCAGCTTCGCCCACTTTGGGTTTGATGAGCAGCTGATGCACATAATCCGCAAGTCGGAGTACACCCAGCCCACTCCTATTCAGTGCCAGGTACCTAAGCAGCTTGTTTCCTAGGTCATTTTTTTTGGTACTTTCATATTGCTTTAGTAGCATATAGGCCTCACCTGTATTTTCTTCCCCGTCTGTCCTGTAGGGAGTGCCCGTTGCCCTGAGTGGAAGGGACATGATTGGCATTGCAAAAACCGGTAGTGGCAAGACTGCAGCCTTCATCTGGCCCATGCTAGTTCACATCATGGACCAGAAGGAACTGGAGACTGGAGAGGGGCCCATTGCAGTCATCGTGTGCCCCACCAGGGAGCTCTGTCAGCAGGTAAGACAGCCAGGGAGAGATGGGCCAGGATTTTAATTTTTCAAGACAAAAAGTTGACTTAGCCCCTGGAAATGATTGTTGTGCTCCCCAGATCCATGCGGAGTGTAAGCGTTTTGGGAAAGCCTACTCTCTGCGCTCGGTGGCGGTGTATGGAGGAGGCAGCATGTGGGAGCAGGCCAAGGCTCTTCAGGAGGGGGCAGAGATAGTTGTGTGCACCCCGGTAAGAGCTCTAGTTGACAATCGCTGTGGTAGACTGAGTTTAGTCTTTATGTATTGGAGGAAAATAATCCCCTGAGGTTATTTCACTTATTGGGTTGTGTATGTTGTTCCTCACACAGGGGCGTCTGATTGACCATGTGAAAAAGAAGGCCACCTCTCTGCAGAGAGTGACATACCTGGTGTTTGATGAAGCAGATCGTATGTTTGATATGGGCTTTGGTAAGTTGGCTTTCCGTTCTTTCTTTTTTTTTTTTTACCAATGACCACTATGCCAGAAGATTGTTTACTGAAGTTGGTTTGACAACTATTTATATCATATTCTTTTGGTAAAATTTTTCAGAGTATCAAGTGAGATCCCTTGCCAGCCATGTCCGACCTGATCGACAGAGTAAGTGTGTGTGTGTGTGTGTGCGCGCGCATGTACACTTGTTAGCGGTTTAGATAAGACAACACCATCCTATGAACCTTAACTCCACTCCTGTCCTCACAGCTCTTCTGTTCAGCGCCACCTTCCGTAAGAAGATTGAGAGGCTGGCCAGAGATATCCTGGTGGACCCCATCCGTGTGGTGCAGGGAGACATCGGAGAGGTAAGACCTGAGGCTCTTCTAACACCATCTGATTGCAACTTCTACAATTTATTGAAAGTTCTACATTGCCAGAACAGTCAACCAGCCTGTTAGACTTTTATGTCAACCAGCTGGCGGCAGAACATTTTCTGGAGTTTAGTCATCTAATGCTCTTCAATCCTCCATCCTTCCTCCCCAGGCCAATGAGGATGTGACCCAGGTAGTGGAGATCATGCCCAGCGGGGTGGAGAAGTGGGGCTGGCTGACCCGCCGCCTGGTGGAGTTCACCTCCTCTGGCTCTGTACTTATCTTCGTCACCAAGAAGGCCAACTGTGAGGAACTGGCCACCAACCTGACCCAGGAGGGCCACAGCCTGGGCCTGCTGCACGGAGACATGGACCAGAGCGAGAGGAACAAGGTCATCGCTGACTTCAAGAAGAAGAGTCTGCCCGTGCTGGTGGCCACTGATGTGGCAGGTGAGGTGGGGGTGGGCTGCAGACGAGGGGACGGGGACTGAATGTGGCACAACATTCCAATCATCAGAGATCTGTGTATGATTACACAGACACTGACAATGATTTGATTGTTTTTGCCTGAATTCCAGTGCTCCTACATACTTGTCATTCTATCATTTTTCACTCCTTCTTTGTCATTTTCTCCCTAGCCCGTGGTCTGGATATCCCTTCAATACGCACAGTAGTGAACTATGACGTGGCTCGGGACATCGACACACACACACACCGAATTGGCCGAACAGGTCGTGCTGGGGAAAAGGGCGTTGCCTACACCCTTCTCACCAGTAAAGACACATCATTTGCAGGAGACCTTGTGCGTAACCTGGAGGGAGCCAATCAGAGCGTCTCTAAGGAACTGATGGACTTGGCAATGCAGGTAAGCCATTCTACATGTCTCCGACTGACCATTGAGGACAGCTATGGAAAGGTTAATTTTATATGATGTCTTTACTGACCTTCTTTGATGTATTCCTCTCAGAATCCCTGGTTCAGGAAATCACGCTTCAAGGGCGGCAAAGGAAAGAAGCTGAACATTGGAGGAGGTGGTCTGGGCTACAGAGAGAGGCCAGGCTTGGGAGCTGAAAGTTCTGTGAGTTGGCCATGTCTATTTGAAACAGAAATTGGTGTGTTATTGCGTTAGTTGTAGTGTTATATCTTGTTGGTAGATCAGTGGCATAATAGTGTAACTCTTGGTGATTGTTGACATTTTGTTGTTTCTCCAGGAGCGTGGTGGTGGTGCTGCCATGGGTAACTATGAGGGCTACAGCAAGCCTTCTACTGGAGCCATGGGAGACCGCATGTCAGCAATGAAGTCAGCCTTCCAGGTAGCTAAACTGTCACTCACTATCTATTCCGTCTTATTTTAATTTATACACATTCTACCTATCTGTTAGCTCTAAATGATCCCTTTTTCTCATGAATTCTTTCTGTACGTCTTGAAGTCCCTCTTTAATTGTTGTATGTGTCTATTTTTCCTCAGTCGCAGTATAAGAACCACTTTGTGGCGGCGTCCGGCATGGTTCCTAAACTCACCACTAAGTCCAGTAGCTCTTCAGGCTGGACCAGCGCTGGCAGTCTGAGCTCCATCCCCACCGGGGCCCCTGAGGGCCCAGACCGGCCCCGTGGGCCCCCCTCCTTACCCATGGCCCCTCCAGCAGCCCTCGGCATGGGCACCAAGATGGCAGGCTTCACCAGCGCTGGCTCCCTGAGCTCTGTGTCAGACAGCCAGGCCAGTGCTCCTCAGGGGTATGCCGCCCCACCCTCACCCAGAGAAGGGACCCGTGACAGACATGGTGACGACAGGGGTCGCCATGGAGATGGCCACTATCGTGACAGGAGAGACAGGAGCGAGCGGCACAGTGGCGGGGGAGAGCGGGACCGCTACGGGGAGCGGGACCGCCACGCAGACCGCGACAGATATGGGGACAAGGATCGCCATGGCAGCAGCGGGCGCCATGGCGATAGTCGTAATGGAGACGGAAGTAGAAGGGACAGAGAGCGAGAAGATTGTAGAGGTGACAAGGCAGGGGGTGAAGGAAGGGGAGACAGGAGTGAGGGGAGAGGTGACCGAGAGGAAGACAGCTTTGCAGTCCCAGATCCACCAAAACGCAAAAAGAGTAGGTGGGACAACTAAAGCACAGAACATGTCACCAAGTCCTGAAAAGCAACCAACCAACTGTTCTTAGATGAGCATGCCTGTAGATGCACAGCTGGTCATTTCAGCTGAAACATGCACAGAATTTAAAGGGTTAATGTGTGAACCGACCCTACTGCATGGTTTAAATGCAAGGGGAAAGATATGTTATCCTGCTTTGGTTTGGGATTCAGTAACATGGCTCCTGATTGTCTGCTTGTCTGAAGCTGTGTGGAGATTTTGGATAGAGTTCTACTCCTGGTGTCAGACCTGTGCATGCAGAAAGAAATCTACTGTAAATATAACATCCAGATAGTTTTATCCTTACCATAAGTGAGTTTATCAATCTTTCTGGTCAATAGAAGGGAGCAGTGGAGCTGTTATGCAGTCCTGACACCACAGAAAACACCTGTGATTGAGATGTCTGTTGTATTCTTACGTCCTTTCTCACTGGACACCCCCCAGTTGTTCTAGTTAAACTCTTAGCCCTTAGTAACCCCACACAGCCCTAATGGACATCTACTAAATGTGAGTGTGTATATTATCAACCCAAGTTGCTGACAGATCTCGTTTCCTTTTTTATAAGTGTACTACTTCCTGTGAATCCATCTGTGTTTATGTGAACTTTGCATCTTGTATTCACTTCTTAGTAAAGTGCCTCTGTGTCACTTAGGTGTTTTTTATGCTTTTGAAAGTGGAGTGTATGTCAAATGTATTTGTTAATGTGTGTGTGTGAAGCTACGCCTGAGTTAATTCACAGGAGGATGTCAAGTATTTTTTATTTAAATGGCTTTGGCAGTTTGTTTTGTTTGTCTATAGTTTCCTTTTCTGTTTGTCATTTGTCATTGGCAGTTCTATAGGTGTGCATTCTAAACTTAGCTGCAGCTGACACAGCGGTTCTGAACTGTAATAAACATCAATTCACTTGGTCCCACTTTTGTCACCACTCACTACATTTTGACACCTGATATTGTAGAAGTGGTTATTTGCAAGTGAAAAACGGAACTCTCATAAACTCAATAACATTCTGTTTCAAAAACTTCAATTTTGGAATCTGCTTCTGTCTTGAAAATGACTAGTCTTAGGCATGATAATACCAGTGAGGTTCTCTGTTATATATATATATCTGTATTTCGCTCACACGATGTGACACGAACAGCTGTCAATGTGAGGATATCATTGGCAATTCCTTTTTGCATTTAATCCTTAAAGCATTTATGCTCCTCAGTGTACATATAACTTCCATAGACTATAGGGTTAAGACTGTTTTTCACATGTATCTACTCAATGGTCTAATTTTTGTTAATAAAATCATGTGGTTTTTAGTGGTGTCTTTTTGTGTGGTTTGTAGGGCACCTTTTTAGAAGGTACCCATAGCCAGCCACAACTCTGGATGCATCTCTTTCCTCACACATGGGGAGAATCGCAATTGCACACTCCTCGCATCCGCTCTCCTCGCCGCCACCTCAAAACCCATTGGATGAGAAATCCAGAGGTACCTCCCCGCTGATCTTCTCTTCCAATGGGTTTTGAGGAAGGGGGAGGGCGTGAGGAGTATGCAATTGAGAAAAGGCCAGTGTCTTCTGATTTACCATTTGAAAAAGAATGCCACCACCCTGAAGAGAGTGATATACCTGGTGTTTTAGCTAGCAGATCCGACCCACTTGCTTACAGCTGAACTATGGTCAGACAGGCCTCCTGTTTAGATTAACACACTGCTGGTTAACTGGTGTTTGATATGGGCTTTGGTAAGTTGACTGCCTTTTCTTTACCAAAGACTGTGGTCTGTATATTGCCACATATATATATATATATATATATATATAGGTATCCTTTTTCAGAGTATCACGTGAGGTCCAACGCCAGCCATGTCCAGCCTTATCGACTGAGTAAGTGTGTGCCTGTGTATGGGAGAATCTCAATTGCATACTCCTCGCGTCCGCTCTCCTCTTCGGTGGGGTTTAACGGCTGGCGTTAAACCCCATTCCACTACTTTGACCATATCTGCTCCTGTACCATGTCAACGGCCTGGGAGGCCGGGACACCACCACTCAACACACCATGTAACTCTTCTGAAGTCAAATCTCATACACCCAAGTACTTCTCTGCAGCTGCCAACAGAACATCTATTTTCTGTGATTTACGTTCCATTTCTGCGGTACAGTTGATAACCATTGCTATGAACGCTAAGAAGCTAACGTTACTGAAGTATATATCACTCGTTGGCCTATCCCTATGTGCTGGCACAGATCTACTACTCACAGGGATCCTCTTCTACTTTCTTCACTGCCTCAGCATACAACACCTTCTGCACTACTCTGACTCTGGCCACCTCAACCTGCCTCTCTCGCACCAGACACTTCCAATCCCTAGCAACATGGTCACCCCTAAAGTTGGCACACTCAGCTTTTTCCACAGAAACGACACAATCCTCTGTCTCAATGCCCTCCTACACACTTCCCACATCTTGGAATCTCCCTCCTACTCCCTGCTGTGACATGACCATGAACGTTGCACCTGAAACACTGCAGTGGATTCGGCACAAAAGCTCTAACAGGATAACTGATATATCCTAACATGACTTTGTCAGGTAAAGACTCTGATTCAAAACTCAAAAGGATAGACCGTGACGCCTCTGTTTTCGCCTCCTTCCCAAAACCCATTGGAAGAGGTCAGAGGGGAGGGACCCCTTGCTTTCTCATCCAATGGGTTTTGAGAAGGAGGAGAGGAGAGAGGACACGAGGAGTATGCATTTGAGATTCTCCCTATGTGTGCATGTACACTTGTTAGAGGCATAGGGTGCATTTACACAGGCAGCCCTATTCTGATTTGTTTCTCTCACTAATTGGTATTTTGACCAATCAGATCAGCTCTGAAAAAGATCTGATGTGAAAATATAGGATTGGTGATTGGTCAAAAGTCAAAATATCATAATTGGGCTGCCTGTCTAAACGTAGCAAAACACCCCCTACCTGGAGGGGAGTCTGCTCCTTATTGGTTGCCACACACCTCAGTCAATGTATTCAACCAAATCACGTCCACCTGAAAGAGGCGGGACTACCTCTTTAAATATCCCCACCTGCAATCATTAGCCTCTTTCAAACCAAACCAGCATGGAACCCTTACACGAAAACTATAAATGAAGCTGTAAAGACCAAGCCTATTTTAAGAAAATGTCAAAAGGCTACCATCTCCCTGTGTTCTTGCAGACCTACCCATTGCGTTACCTCCCATCCAGCCTAGCAGACTTTAAGCTATTTTGCATGGTGCCGAAACCCGGGATGGTAACGCAATTGGGGGAGCGTAGCAGCGTACCATATGGTCTATTAAATGGCCTGCCAATCAGCTACCAGCAGGCTACCAGCTACCCACCGCCGCAGGCTACCAGCTACACCCCGCCAAGGCGCTCTCCTTCCAGTGGTCAGTGTACCAAACCCCTAGAGCTCTCCTTCTCCAGCTAGCTAGCCTACAGTACCTTGACCTATTCCACATTTTGTTGTTACATCTACACATAATACCCCATAATGACAGTGAAAACATATTGTTTGATTTTGTTTTGCACATTTATTGAAAATGAAATACTAAAATCTCATTTACATAAGTGTTGACACCGCAGAGTCAATACTTTGTAGAAGCACCTTTGGCAGCGACTACAGCTGAGTCTTCCTGGGTAAGTCTCTAAGAGCTTTCCACACCTGGATTGTGCAACATTCACCTACATTCTCTTCAGCATTCTTCAAGCTCTGTCAGATTGGTTGATCATTGTTAGACAACCATTTTCAGGTCTTGCCATAGATTTTCAAGTAGATTTAAGTCAGAACTGTAACTCGGCCACTCAGGAACATTCACTGTCTTGTTGGTAAGCAACTCCAGTGTAGATTTGGCTTTGTTTTTAGGTTATTGTCCTGCTGAAAGGTGAATTCATCTCCCAGTGTCTTGTGGAACGCAGACTGAACCAGATTTTCTCTAAGATTCTGCCTGTGCTTAGCTCCACTCCGTTTCTTTTTTATCCTGAAGAACTCCCCAATCCTTAAAGATTACAAGCATAACCATAACATGATACAGCCACCACTATGCTTGAAAATATGGAATGGTACTTGGTAAGGTATTGGATTTGCCTCAAACATAACACTTTTAATTAAGTTAATTAGTTTGCCACATTTTTTGCAATATTACTTTAGCGCCTTGTTGCAAACAGGATGCATGTTTTGGAATATTTTTGTATTCTGTACAGGCTTTCTTCTCTTCACTGTCAATTAGGTTAGTATTGTGGAGTAACTACAATGTTGATCCATCTTCAGTTTCTCTTATCACAGCCATTAAACTCTAACTGTTTTAGTCACCATTGGCCTCATGGTGAAATCCCAGAGCTATTTCCTTCCTCTCAGGCAACTGTGTATTGATACCGTCCAAAGTATAATTAACTTCACCATGCTCAAAGGGATATTCAATGTCTGCTTTTTATTTTATACTGAACAAAAATAAACACAACAATTTCAAAGATGTTACAGTTAATATACGGAAATCAGTTTATTCCAATAAATTAATTAGGCCCTAATCTATGGATTTCACATGACTGGGAATACAGATATGCATATGTTGGTCACAGATACCTTTAAAAAAAGTTAAGGGCGTGGATCAGAACCAGTCAGTATCTGGTGTGAACACCATTTACCTCATGCAGAGCGACACATCTCCTTCGCATAGAGTTGATCAGGCTGTTGATTGTGGCCTGTGGAATGTTGTCCCACTCCTCTTCAATGGCTGTGCGAAGTTGCTGGATATTGGCGGGAACTGGAACATGCTGTCGTACATGTTGATCTAAAGCATCCCAAACATGCTCAATGAGTAACATGTCTGGTGAGTATGCAGGCTGTTGAAGAACTGGTACATTTTAAGCTTCCAATAATTATGTACAGATCCTTGCGACATGGGGCCGTACATTATCATGCTGAAATATGAGGTGATGGCAGGGGATGAATGGCACAACAATGGGCCTCAGGATCTTGTCATTCAAATTGCCATCAATAAAATGCAATTGTGTTCATTATGCCTGCCCAAACCATAACCAAACCGCCGCCATGGTGCACTCTGTTCACGACGTTGACATCAGCAAACCGCTTACCCACACGACGTCATACACGTGGTCTGCGGTTGTGAGGCCCGTTGGACGTACTGCCAAATTCTCTAAAACGACATTGGAGGAGGCGGCTTATGGTAGAGAAATTAGCATTCAATTATCTGGCAAAAACTCTGGTGGGCATTCCTTAAGACATCTGTGGCATTGTTTTGTGTGACAAAACTGCACATTTTAGAGTGGCCTTTTATTGTCCCCAGCACAAGGTGCACCTGTGTAATGATCATGCTGTTTAATCAGTTTCTTGATATGCCACGTGTCCGGTGGATGGATTATCTTGGCAAAGGAGAAATGTTTACTAACAGGGATGTAAACAAATTAGTGCACAACATTTGAGAGAAATGTGTCACACAACACAATGCTACAGATGTCTCAAGTTTTGAGGGAGCGTGCAATTGGCACATAATTTAATGTTCATTTCTCTCACTGTCGTTTTAGAGAATTTGGCAGTACGTCCAACCGGCCTCACAACTGTAGACCACGTGTTACCACGCCAGACCTCCACATCCGGCTTCTTCACCTGCGGGATAGTCTGAGACCAGGCACCCGGACAGCTGATGAAACTGTGGGTTTGCACAACCGAAGAATTTCTGCACAAACTGTCAGAAACCGTCTCACGGAAGCTCATATGCGTGCTCGTCGTCCTCACCAGGGTCTTGATCTGACTACACTTCAGCGTTGTAACCGACTTCAGTGGGCAAATTCTCACCTTCGATGGCAACTGGCACACTGGAGAAGTGTGCTCTTAAAGGATGAATCCCGGTTTCAACTGTACCGGGCAGATGCTAGACAGCGTGTATGGCGTCGTGTGGGCGAGCGGTTTGCATAAGTCAACGTTGTGAACAGTGCCCCGTGGTGCTGGGGTTATGTATGGGCAGGCATAAGCTACAGACAAAGAACACAATTGCATTTTATCAATGGTAATTTGATTGCACAAAGATACCGTGACGGCATGATAATGCACGGCCCCATGTTGCAAGGATGTGTACACAATTTCTGGAAGCTGAAAATGGCCTGTATATTCACCAGACATGTCACCCATTGAGCATGTTTGGGATGATCTGATCGACGTGTACGACAGCCTATTGCAGTTCCCGCCAATATCCAGCAACTTTGCACAGTAATTGAAGAGGAGTGGGCAACGTTCCACAGGCCGCAATCAACACCCTGATCAACTCTATGCAAAGGAGATGTTGTGCTGCATGAGGAAAATGGTGGTCACTCCAGATACTGACTGGTTTTCTGATCCACGCCCTTTTTTTTTTAAAGGTATCTGAACAACAGATGCATATCTGTATTCCTAATCATGTGAAATCCATAGAGTAGGGCCTAATGAATTTATTTCAATTGACTGATATCCTTATATGAACTAACTCAGTAAAATCTTTGAAATTGTTGCATGTTCATATATACATTTTTTTTAAATGAATTTTACTAAAATATTTAAATAATTTTGGCCAAGGGATCCGTGGAATAGGTTTAGAGCAGGGGTGTCAAACGTCCGGCCCGCGGGCCGGATCAGGCCCGCAAACGGGTTTAATCCGGCCCGCAAGATGATAAAAAAAAAAAAAAAAAAAAACATTGTAAAGTATAAAAATGCGCTGCAATTTTTCAATTAAATAAACTGCTGTTCCAATTGCGTCCACTGGATGGCGCAATAGCAATTGTGTTAAGCAAGCAAACTGTTTATACCGGGGCAGAGCAAGTAGGTCAAGCACGTGCAGCCAATGAGCTACTTTGTTTTGCCCGCGATATTTATTACGGCTTCTACTTTTAACATTATGTGCTTTGGCACCCTCATTGCCCCAATATGTCTCTGTCAAAAAAGAGAAAAGTGGACGCAGAGTGCAGAGTGTTCCAAGAAAAATGGTCATCCTATTTATTCACGGAATTGAATGGGAAAGCTGTATGTTTGGTGTGTTCAGAGCATGTTGCAGTGCTGAAAGAATATAACCTTCGGCCGCCACTATGTGAGTCTTCATGCCGACAAATATGACAACTTTCAAGGACAGCGGAGATGAGAGAAGGTGAATGAACTGTTGGCGGGTCTGAAGAAACAGCAGTCTGTGTTTACTCACAGCCGAGACATCAGGGATGCTGCAGTGAAAGCTAGCTACCTCATTGCTAATGAAATCGCAGTGGCTTCAAAACCATTTAGTGAGGGTGAATTTGTAAAAACATGCATGATGAAGGCAGCGGAGATTGTGTGCCCTGAAAAGCGGCAGGCTTTTGCAAATATCAGCCTGACAAGAAACACAGTTGCAGACAGGATTTCCGATCTTTCAGTGGATTTGGACAGCCAGTTGAAGCAAAAAGTAAAGTCATTTATTGCGTTTTCGGTTGCAATTGATGAAAGCACGGACATTACAGATGTTGCACAACTGGCCATTTTCATCCGCGGAGTTGATGACACATTGACCGTCACCGAGGAGTTCGTGGAGTTGGTGCCGATGACAGATACAACGACAGCAGCTGATATTTTTACCGCACTCGTCGGCGCGCTGGACAGGGTCGGAGTGGACTGGTCCCAAAAAAGCAGGCGTTGTGACAAAGTTCAGAGAGAAAGTGCAATCTGCAAATGGAGGACGTGATTTTTTGACTTTTCACTGTATTTTGCACCAGGAGGCTTTGTGTTGCAAGTCATTAAAGATGGATAACGTCATGAAGGTGGTCATCCAAACTGTTAATTTCATCCGATCCAGAAGCCTGAATCACCGTCAGTTTGACAGCCTTCTCAGAGAGAAAGACCACATCTATGGCCTGCCATACCACACTGAGGTAAGATGGTTAAGCCGAGGTGCTGTGCTGAGGCGTTTCTTTGATTTACGAGAAGAAATTGAACAGTTCATGGAAGAAAAGGGCAAACCAGTGTTAGAATTTCATTCCGCAGAATGGATGCAGGACCTTGCATTTATGGTGGATGTTACAGAGCACCTGAATAACTTGAACAAACAGCTGCAAGGGCGCAACAAAGTTGTCACGCAGTATTATGACAGCATACGTTCTTTCAAGTTGAAGCTGTCATTGTGGGAGACGCAACTCGCCGGTGGTGATGCAGCTCACTTCCCCTGTCTGAAAAATGTGTGCGCGACCCAACATGTGGCAGACATGAAGTGGTTCAAAGATAAAATAACGGGACTGTTACGGGAGTTTGAGCAACGCTTTCAGATTTATGTTTATGTTTTTATGTTGATGTGCTATTGTTTTTAATTGATTTTATTTTATTTGTATATTTAACCTATTCTTGACTCTGTGGTTCTTGCACTTGTTTGGGGAACAGGATTTCATTATTTTTATCTACATTTCTGCCTGAGAAATGACACCCTGATATAGTTCTGTGATCTGTGAAACAGTTCTGTTAATCACTGAGGCATTGTGTGTTTGTGTTCTTTGTCCTCAGAACTTTCAAATAACTTGAGGTGTTTTATGACTAATAGTGATGTTGTGCTTTTGGACACTGTCCTCAGGCTCCAGCTTTATGTTTATATGTTGTTATGTTGATGTGCTATTGTTTTTAATTGATTTTATTTTATTTGTTTATTTAACCTATTCTTGACTCTGTGATTCTTGCACTTGTTTGGGGAACAGGATTTCATTATTTGTATCTACATTTCTGCCTGAGAAATGACACCCTGATATAGTTCTGTGATCTGTGAAACAGTTATGTTAATCACTGAGGCATTGTGTGTTTGTTCTTTTTCTTTAGAATTTTCAAATAAACTTGACGTGTTTTATGATTAATAGTGCTGTTGTGCTTGTACTATTTTGGACACTGTCCTCAGGCTCCAGCTTTATGTTGTATGTTGATCGTATTAAAACAAAGAAAACAATCTGAAGTTGTTGTTTTTAAATTATATATACCATGATTTTTCCGGTCCGGCCCACTTGGGAATAGATTTTCCTCCATGTGGCCCCTGAGCTAAAATGAGTTTGACACCCCTGGTTTAGAGGGTGTAATACAATGAAATATTATTAATTTACAATTTATGTTCTTAACCCTGGGCAACATGGGTCTCACAGGAATATTGGTATCCACAGTACTCCACCAATTATAGATTTTTCAACTCAATACTTGTATTCCCCCTCCCCCCATTTTTTAAATTTACATAAATGCACTAATTTTAGCTTTAAAACTGCAGGATATTAGCTTTAAAACTGCAGGATATTAGCTTTAAAACTGCAGGATATTAGCTTTAAAACTGCAGGATATTAGCTTTAAAACTGCAACTACAAAAAATATATTTGCCTTAAACTGCTAAATGTTCTCTACAATGTCAAGAGGCGGGCCTTTAAAATCTTCCTTCCAAGGGCCTGAGACTTGCTTTGTCCGGCCATTCACTGCCCGAAGTCATAGTAAAACTCCTTGTATGCTATTTTTATCTCATTAGAGTTGTGTTCAGATTGTGGGGGGTCCCTGAAGAATTTGCTATCAATAGGGGTCCCCGGACCCAAAAAGTTTGAGAAGCCCTGATTTGAACCTATTGCTGTGCATACTTTTGCACTTTCCTTGTTTGCTAATCGAATAGCGTTGTAGCAGCTAAACCTTTTTTGTTCAAGTGTAAATTTAGTGCCCATGTGGATAAGCTTTGCAGAGCTACCCATTGCGTTACCGCCCACCCATCCTACCCATACTTTTATTTTGCGTTTAGATAAGACAACCCCATCCTATGAACCTAAACATCACTCTTGTCCTCACAGCTCTTCTGTTCAGCTCTGTAAGATTGAGAGGCCGGCCAGAGATATCCTGGTGGACTCCATCCGTGTGGTGCAGGGTGACATTAAAGAAGTAAGAGCCGTGGCTCTTCTAACACCATCTGATTGCAACTTCTACCAGATGATGTAATGAGTCACTCACTGCACTGGATGGCTCCAGCAAAACCCTTAGTGACACCCCACTGCTGTGCTGTCTAAAGGTTAGCAGGATTCATAGTCAATGGTGCACTAATGGCAATCCTCAATATTCCAATACAGAGTGAAACACTAGCTGGATGGATGACGGGGAAAAGGTGGCGGACACGCAATGCAGGCATTGCCATAGACCTGCAGGGTCTTCAGACCTGAGTCTCCTCAAAAACAGTTAGTTAGAGCGTACAGTATGTCTGATACTGAACGTGATGTGTGTACAGGCTACTGGGCTCTGGTATAAAACATGGATGGTAAATGATCCCACACCAACAACAACAACGTTAATGCAATCACAGTAACCCCCCACTAGATGGTAGGTGTTTTCCAGTCTCAAGAGTAACAACCCCAACCCCTTTCTCTCAGTACAGAATAGCCTAAACACCATCCCCCACTTACAGACCCACACACCCCTCTCTTTCTAGTGTGATGAAGGCCTCTCAACATCTGTTTTCAATAACTGGACTCTGGGTCACCCCTGGCTCCCCACAACATGCACTTACATGGACCTAACAGTTAATGAAGACATCAGCCGCAAACGACACTGCCATTCCACACTTCACTCTTTCGTCTTTTTTTAATTGCCATACACAACCAATTGCTTTTATTGTATTTTAAGTGCTACTATTATCATGCTCAACTTTTGCATGTATGTCATATTTAAACATAGGTTCCCACCACAAAGCCAACTGTTGGCAAAACTGTGCATAACAGACTTGTGCTGTGAATGTGAGTTAAATTGAGCAGGAATTAAGGATTTGCGGGTGCTATTCTTTGCACTTTTACAAATGATTTGAGTCTGGCAGAATGTCTCAGCCTCTTAAATGTGGAACTAGTTCTTTGCTGGGCCACAGGGCAAAAGAGTGTTCCATACCTACCCACCCAGACAAACACAGTCACTGGATTTTGGACAAAAGAGTGTGCTGAGACTTGTTACATGTACTGTAGACTTTGGGTTCTTTGTAATTTGCAGCACAAAAAACATTAGTGGCAGTGCAGTCAGACTATGTGCAGATGAGGGTCGAACTGTGTTTCCCCATGTACTTTTTGTATTGATTTGTTGTTAATCATAAAAATAAGAGTCAAAAGGTGTGTTTTTTCAGTCGAAATTTGTTTTTTTTAACCCTGTCAGCAAAGGGGAGGACAATTAGTTATGCTGTATGCATATTAATGTGTGTGACAGTTAATTGTTTTATTTGAAACCTAAGCCTGATTAACATTGTTAATCTTTTTTTTAATCCCTTTTTCTTAAGAATTACTTTATTTACTGAATTTGAGAACTATGCAGAAAACAAAGTAATGGGGAACCGATTACCGTTTCAGTTGAGGGAGGTGGGGGAAGAGAGCTGGGTGGGGGGAGGGGACTGGAACCAATAGCGTGCAACATCCTGCTAATATAAAGCACAAAAAAAACTACTCCTGAAAAACAAGAGCAGGGGTGAGAGCCAAGCTGAGGTAACTCGCCGGGTCTGTAGCAAGAATCCTGACAGCAGAAATCGGGGAAACGAATGAGAAAGCAATCGACCACAGCCTATTGAGCACCGAATTGTCTTTCTATTTAAAACGTTGACAAAAGTACAGATGGTAAGTGCTTCTCGGCCATTTCTCGCGTTTCTTGTACAGAGATGGCTAGCTAGCGACAGCAGACAGCAAACCCTCTCTTCCCCCCCTCCCTTTCATTTTGTGATGAGGTGATGTCCAGTCGATGCTAGCTAGCTACCACGGTTGTTAGCCATCCAACCAGTTTTTTGTGTGTAATGACACATGTATAACGTTACCCTGCTGTTCTGTTAAATAGGGCAAAAACGTGCAATGTAACCCTATTTTATTGCACTGTGCAAACTTGCCATCTCTGACAATTCTTTGTTGCACGCTAATTAATCATTCCGGCATTATGTACGGCATTGTGCAGCTACTCAGCATTTCACTCAATGAGCTTATCTCAAACAATAAATATGTACTGGTAGCTAACGTTAGCTTGCGAGCTAGCGCAATAGCGGATCACTATTCTCAGTGGTTCTGGCTTTGTTTTATTATGTTTTGCCTGAAGTGAAGCTTTATACAGTCACATTTTCTTTAATGTTTTAGGATAAAGTGCACTTGTTTAACTTTAGTTTTGATCATTCTGATGTAGAATCAGATAAAGAAACGTGCACTGTCCATCCCCCTTCGTTGGTTTTCTTAACAGATTGTGGCTGTGTATAGTGTAAATGTTTATATTTTGCCATTATGTAGGTAACGCCTGCCAATCATATGCATCAACCAGTTTGGCTTCAGAAGCGCTGGCTGGCTGATAATCTTAATGTCTACGTACTGTATTACTTAATCATGCCAGCCATTATTTGGTGCACATAACCTGGAGTCTCCCCCCTGTTATATAAAGGGCTGTGGAAGGGGTCTGGTGTAGTAGGCGTTTGTTAGAACTGGAAGGCAATGAGCCGACCGCATCATTGCAAGCCAACGCTGTGTCATGGTGAACGGTATTTGCCTTGAAATGCATCCAATTATATCATATATTGATTTATTGTAATAACACCCGTGTGAATTATCTGGCTCCCTGCGAGCTCATGACCGTAGCAGCATGGCCCAGCGCTAGCGGAGTGTGGGTAAAGTACCTCTTTCAAATTGCCTTCTCTTCCATTCCCGCGTATGTTTGTCTGGTTTAGAATTTAGAGTACACATTTTCAGCGCTATCTGCGGTCTTGCCAAACCAGCTCAATATCAATTCAAGACGCCGCATCTCCGTAATTACAGCCTTGGCATATGGTCATTTTCGTTTACCGTCACTTTGTGGGGACAGACCGGGGATCTGTCGGTATGCTGTCTGTAATTTTGGCCCAGTGTTCGCCGACGATTGACACATGGTTTGAAGACAGATTAACGTAAATGCTTTCAGATTTGTGGCGCAAGCTTCTGTGGCGAGACGACATTTGTCCTGAGTGACTGACTTCTGCGCCCAGAGAAGCTGGTTTGACTGTCTACATTGAACGCTCCGCTCCAACACTGTCTACTTGTATTGACACCCGAGTGGCGCAGCGGTCTAAGGCACTGCAGACCCCCTGGTTCGATTCCAGGCTGTATCACAACCAGCCATGATTGGAGTCCCATAGGGCGGCGCACAATTGGCCCAGCGTCGTCCGGGTTTGGCCGTCATTGTAAATAAGAATTTGTTCTTAACTGACTTTCCTAGTTAAATAAAATATAAAAAAATAAACACCTAGGCTGCAATGAGAATTGCACCTGCAGTTTGCTTGAAGCATTTCCATTGTACAGCCATATGCACCTTTGATTCAAAGGTACACAGACTGCCGCTGTCTGTCAGAGGGGAGGGTTTGGTCACACAATGTAAAATGTGTTCATTAAGTTAATTGCAGGTCCAATTGAATTAACCATATAGTGCACACCTCTCCTTTATACCACTATGGGAAATGTTTACACATTTTTGAGTGAACAGCTCCAACTGCACTTCATTGAGCTTTCCTCGATAACTGCTAGGTCCCCATAGTGTCAGAATCATTTACAAATGGTCACAGAAATGGTCTGTTGGAATGGTGTAGATAACAATTCCTTACCACCGTCATAGGACAGGGACCCTCAGGTACTGTATGTTTTAGAAGGTGCAGATCAATGGAGGGTGTGAGTGGGAGATGCATCCAGCTGCTGTGTGCTAGATAGAATAGGACTATGAATGAGTAAAGGTAGGTAGCCAAAGCTGCCCAGTTGGTTATGGCCATTTTAGCTAGCTTAATGGCGCAGTTAAATTGTTCATAGTTTTTGATACCTCAGGTTGGTAGCTTAGTGGTTGAGCGTTGTGCCAGTAACCGAAAGGTCGCTGGTTCTAATCCTCGAGCCGACTAGGTGAAAAATCTGTCTGTGCCCTTGAACAAGGCACTTAACCCTAATTGCTCCTGTAAGTCGCTCTGGATAACAGCGTCTGCTAAATGACTGTAAATGTCTTTGAATCTGGGTATCATTGAACAATAGCCTGACCTAAATTAAACTAAGACATGGCATAAAGACAAATGCCATGCCTCGTAGATTGCTTTTTTTAAATTAATGTAATTTGTTATTTGAAACTCTTCATTAATTTTGATTCAGTCATTATGTAGAGCACTTGGGTAAAAGTCCCAAATATAGTTACTAGCAATGAACCAGAGTCGGGGAAAGAAACAAACATTAAATAATCCAATAATCGTTGTTTTTAATGCCCTGGCGGGATGTAAGACTTCATTCACACAGCATTATGGGATTTATCCCAGCTGTTTCCGCCCCCAAACTTTTCCGCTCCTGTTTTTATTATTGTGACACGGAAGCCCCTTGAAAACAGAAACTTCCTAAAGGGCACTAACAGTTAATTGTGTTGTTTACACCTGCACTATTGTATCGATGCTTGTAGTGAAATACTTTTTAGATGCAAACTCAACGAGACTATTAAAACGTTTCCATCAGTTAGATAACCCTTCTATTGGCTGTTCTTACAACCTAGTACCAAGCAAATGCAATCACATTGGGAGGACCCAAGGACAAACTGTGCCCACTGCCCAGTAAAAAATGCAACATTTTCCACAGCAACCTCCCCTCAAGCAGGAATCAGAATGACAGCAGCGAAGTGTCTACATGTGCAGTGTATGCTGTGGGCAACCCAGTTTACTGAGGAATGTCTACTGCATCACACGCCACCCACTTTTCAAATCTTGGGATGCATAGGTGTAACTTTTCACGCTTTTGTCTCCTGCCTCTGCTGTCACACAGCCTGACATAACAGGCAAAGGGGGCAGAAGGTATCTTGCGCGGTAGTTTAAAAATCTTCCATGTTTGCATGTGTTTTGGTCGACATAATGGGGCATGTCTTCCTGAATTCTTGTCCCTCCACAGGCCAGGTTGCGAAACTTTCTCTTCTCTGTGCGATAACGTCATATCAGTTCTGAGGTTTGGTGCTGAGGGATGTTTTTGAGTGACTTCAGTAAATGCATGATCAGCGGCCTCTCGCTGGGTCCCTACACGCTAAAGTCAATAGAGCCTTCAGGCTTTTAATGCATGCTTTAGTTCCTGGCACGGTCATGGGTTTTTAATAGGCGGCATGAACTCAAACAAGTTCTGTTATAATGACGTTTGTTGAGGCACAGAATCAAGCTGTGTTCATTGTGTGGCTGGCTCCATCAGTTGATTGGCAGATGTGGCAGTAAGAAGCAATGTTGTTAAAGGCTGACCTCGAGCCAAGGTTTGTGGGTTCAAATCCCAGATTAAACATTGCTCGTTCACCTTTTGAGATGGGAGGTCCATTCAGCGTTTCTGTAACATATTGGGTTATGCCAGTCAAAGTGTGAAAGCTAAGAGTAGATGTTATTCAGACGTCTTCCTTGGGCAATCGTGACCCCTGTTTTTCAGCTATGAAGCTCTTCTCCCAGACGTCTGGGCTGTGACCTCCCTAGACAGGTTTCACATCCGTGATTATGGCCTTGAGGCTCTCTGTCACTAGTCGTGTCACGACAACCTTTCTCGCCGCAGCCTCACAGGAAATGGCCTCCCCAGACATGTGCGCGTGAAGAAAGACTTGTCAACTGACAGAGGTTGGAAATAAATGTGCTAATTTAGTGGTTTTAAAGCCTCAATACTGCCTTACTTAATTGTTAGCGGAGGCTTGTTCATTGGACATAGTGGCCTTGTTTCAGAACCACCTGTGACCAGAAACGTCTGCTGACTCTCCCTTCTCACCCCAGTACCATCCATCTGTGTAAACACGTCTGATATCCCTAGATAATGAAATACATCTAATTGTTAATCCTCAAGACAACTGCCAAAGAACCTCTTTTGTAAGCCAACATGCTCAACCGTTGTCTCCATGTTTTTCTCTCCAGGTGTGTTCCGCCTGTATGTTTTTGATGGTTCCTACTGTCTCTGCATTTTCTTTCAAGGAGAGATGGATGATATGTCTGTTTGTACCCTACAGCTGCTGTTTTCTCTTTGGGAGCAGTGCAAATGCCCTGAAGAATGGAAAAAGTAAAGAGAACTAGCCAAGATGTTATCTCAAATGATTGCCACGTTTGACACTTCAGGCTACTACTGTCATTCAATTGAGTTATTAAATTGCTGGGGATTATTATGTCTTTGTAGTTAAGGAAAATAAAAATAAATTTGGCGTGTCATTGGGTGCGTGGCTTAAAGGAAAAATCCACCCAAAACAACTCATTCCTTTTAATTTACGGTGTTAAATAACACTAAGTGAGAACAATATTTTTGTAAACACATTTTTCATTTTGGCGTTATAATAAGGTTGGTAGAAACATGGAAAATCGTTGTGGAAGTCTGTTGCAGCTCAAGTTGAATACAAAATCCGCAGTGCTCTCTATGGGCTGGCTGGCTAGCTAGCACACGTACCTACAAATGATAAATAATATAATATGCCATTTAGCAGACGCTTTTATCCAAAGCGACTTACAGTCGTGCGTGCATAATTTTTTTGTTTGTGTATGGATGGTCCCGGGGATCGAACCCACTACCCTGGCGTTACAAGCGCCGAGCTACTGAGGACCAAATGATCATACCAAATACAATCTCTGCATGTAAAGTAGCTAGTTAGCTGTGACTGTGACCTAAACATACTCCACTATCAATTTAGGCGTCTACAATCTCACCATGTTCAACCTGCAGATCGATGTGTCTCAGAGTGGAGTCTGACATTCGCAACGGCAGATATACAGTACTTCTGAGGAGATGGGGAAACGTTGTCCATGCTAGGGCAATGGGCCGCGCGGTGCATTCTGGGCGATTATGGGACAAGGAGCGCACTCCTTCAAGGAGTGAATGGGAGTCTTTTGGGCGCTAGCTCAAAACCCCAAAATCGAATTTCGTCAATAAGAAGTACAGAACTACAAATATTTTCAGAGATGTGAGATAGAAAGTTACATTCTGTAATATCGTATAGCTTTGGAATCGTGACATTACATACTTTCGAGGACAATAGCCACGTTTCTCGACATGTACACTGACTGAGAAGTGATTGCGTGACAATTTAGTTTAGCAACCGCGTGACGCAGCATGACCACATTAATGCAATTGGTCTGCAGGGTGGAGCATTTATACGTTCCTTAATTCATTGGATTCCTATATTATAGAAAGGAGATATCTGGAAACCGCACCAGGCAATGTACCCTGGACTAAAGAGGCAGGCAAATAAGACAAATTAGCTATACCCTCTGTTAAATAACATATTTCTGGATGTAGGAATATTGCGAAAATATGATCAATGGCTCATTCGAGAAAATATATCATCCCAAATGTTTAAATCTGACATGTAGGATGGACGTTTTTGCTATTTCAGTCTTATTCCTATTAACTTCCAGTGTAGTGTGAGCGACTTTATCACAGTGCTACGTCATACCGAACGGATTTCTGCCTGCTTGAACGCCAACAACTCGGATGCATATGAAAATATGAAGTGACCCAGGGACTCAATCACTCAGATGCACATAAACAATATAACATTAAACATGGGTGAAACTTTCCTTTTTAAGAGGCTTGTGTAGCCTTTCTCCATAGTGCATTTTTACTGTTTATTTTCCATCCCTCTCTCAAGGGGATCAGGCGCAGGTCAGCGTCCTAAAAATAAGATGAGAGTGAGAGACTAACTGAAATTAATTGCCACTGACGTCTGTTAACATGGGGCCTCTTTCAACATCTAGGGCCAGCTTCATTATACTATGTGTGCGTTACAGTGAGGGGAAAAAAGTATTTGATCCCCTGCTGATTTTGTAGGTTTGCCCACTGACAAAGACATGATCAGTCTATAATTTTAATGGTAGGTTTATTTGAACAGTGAGAGACAGAAAATTAAATCCAGAAAAATGCATGTCAAAAAATGTATACATTGATTTGCCTTTTAATGAGGGAAATAAGTATTTGACCCCTCTGCAAAACATGACTTAGTACTTGGTGGCAAAACCCTTGTTGGCAATCACAGAGGTCAGATGTTTCTTGTAGTTGGCCACCAGGTTTGCACACATCTCAGGAGGGATTTTGTCCCACTCCTCTTTGCAGATCTTCTCCAAGTCATTAAGGTTTCGAGGCTGACGTTTGGCAACTCGAACCTTCAGCTCCCTCCACAGATTTTCTATGGGATTAAGGTCTGGAGACTGACTAACCCACTCCAGGACCATAATGTGCTTCTTCTTGAGCCACTCCTTTGTTGCCTTGGCCGTGTGTTTTGGGTCATTGTCATGCTGGAATACCCATCCACGACCCATTTTCAATGCCCTGGCTGAGGGAAGGAGGTTCTCACCCAAGATTTGACGGTACATGGCCCCGTCCATCGTTCCTTTGATGCGGTGAAGTTGTCCTGTCCCCTTAGCAGAAAAACACCCCCAAAGCATAATGTTTCCACCTCCATGTTTGATGGTGGGGATGGTGTTCTTGGGGTCATAGGCAGCATTCCTCCTCCTCCAAACACGGCGAGTTGAGTTGATTGCAAAGAGCTCGATTTTGGTCTCATATGACCACAACACTTTTACCCAGTTCTCCTCTGAATCATTCAGATGTTCATTGGCAAACTTCAGACGGGCCTGTATATGTGCTTTCTTGAGCAGGGGGACCTTGTGGGCGCTGCAGGATTTCAGTCCTTCACGGCGTAGTGTGTTACCAATTGTTTTCTTGGTGATTATGGTCCCAGCTGCCTTGAGATCATTGACAAGATCCTCCCGTGTAGTTGTGGGCTGATTCCTCACCGTTCTCATGATCATTGCAACTCCACGAGGTGAGATCTTGCATGGAGCCCCAGGCCGAGGGAGATTGACAGTTCTTTTGTGTTTCTTCCATTTGCGAATAATCGCACCAACTGTTGTCACCTTCTCACCAAGCTGCTTGGCGATGGTCTTGCAGCCCATTCCAGCCTTGTGTAGGTCTACAATCTTGTCCCTGACATCCTTGGAGAGCTCGTTGGTCTTGGCCATGGTGGAGAGTTTGGAATCTGATTGATTGCTTCTGTGGACAGGTGTCTTTTATACAGTTAACAAACTGAGATTAGGAGCGCTCCCTTTAAGAGTGTGCTCCTAATCTCAGCTCGTTACCTGTATAAAAGACACCTGGGAGCCAGAAATCTTTCTGATTGAGAGGGGGTCAAATACTTATTTCTCTCATTAAAATGCAAATCAATTTATAACATTTTTGACATGCGTTTTTCTGGATTTTGTTGTTGTTAATGTCTCTCACTGTTCAAATAAACCTACCATTACAATTATAGACTGATCATGTCTTTATCAGTGGGCAAATGTACAAAATCAGTAGGGGATCAAATACTTTTTTCCCTCACTGTAGAACACTGGGTGATCTCTCTCTCTCCATCTGTGTGTGTGTGTGTCAGTCACACAGCCTGGGGTGACACGTTCTAAGTAAACTTACCAGCACAAAGTCCCTTAGCCTTTCTACTCTAGATGGAGACATTGACGTCCCATGACTTTAATATTCCTGACTGTTGCTGTAACATTTCTAAAAGGGGCAGATTTAGGCCAGATATATCTGTATAAACATACCCAAATATTGGACAGGGGTCTGGTTTATAACACTGACCTTTTCAAAGTCTAAAATGGTAATCATAGCAGGTACTTGACGCTCCAAACTCCTTCCCTCAATACTTTTATTAGAGAAGAGCTAGCCCTAGTGTGGTTTCCCTGGGCCTGAACAGACATCCCCTGGTTCATGCCCCCTCACCTCTCTACTCGAGGCAGGGTGGAGTCCCCCCCAGACCCCCTGCCATTGTTGGTGTGGTCTGAGCTCCGGGTGAACAGGCAATGGGATTTGTCATTGTAATGAGATTAGGGGCTCGTCAGCAGAGAGGGAGAGTCTCAACCTGATCTGACTGTGGGTGCAGCACAGCAGGGCCCAACTCTTCAAATGGCTGCGTAGAAGAATCACACATGAAGTGTAGCCTACTTGAAACTCAAACAGAGATGCAGTGTCTCTTCCGCTTAGTGTAAATAAATGACAGGTAAGAGACTGAATTTGAATGTTGCTAAAGGTAGGCTATCAGTGAAGTGATTTTTTTTCTATCTAGCTGGAGACTTTCTTAAGTGGTTCCAACTTCAAACACATCTAAATGGGTACACCAAATTGCAATTGAATTACATTGTTAATCTAATGGGCAGGCCTTCATCTAGCCTACTGTTTTTGAGCAGAGTTGGCACACCGCAATGTGCATATTGTCCCTCTGTCCTTCTCACCGTTTTAAGGAGAGGTTTGGTCAGTGCACTGATCATTCACTGTGGTAGTTCTTATCTGCTGTAATCAGCCTGTGCTGTAAGCCCAGTGGGGTGGCGGTTAGCTGTAGCAGGCTCCCCACAGGGACTCTTAAAGTCTGTGTCATCACTACTTCCTGCCACAATGTCAGTTCTTGGGCTCCAGTCAGTGGTGTGTCTTCATGTACAAATAAGGCAAAAGAAGACAGATGGCACCAGCCATGTAGAAGCCTTCCAGGATTTGTCTGACTGTATGTGCGTGCCTGCCATTGACATGGCACATAATCCTGTTTTCATTATTGTTTAGTGGCTATGGCAATTCTGGGCTGCAGATTTTAACTTGTGCAGCCTGAATTGTTGACCAACTTTGCTGTAAGGTACTGTATGTTGTGTGCTGTGCTATAACAGGAAATATAAAGCTCCTGTTGAGCGTTACTCTCATGGTTTCCCCCTTTTGTTCACCCGTTGGGTGAACCTTGCGGTTACATATGGAGGATTTCTTAGGTGAATTGGGCTATTGCTTTTCACCAGTGAGTGATATTTTAATGTAGTCATTAAGCAGTGCTGGCTGTTCTTCTTCTTTCTCTCACTGTTACAAGTTGGAGAGAAGGGGCTGCTCTCTTGCTGCAACAGGAAGTGAGTTTGTCATGCTAGCTACCATGCAGCCAACCAAGCAGTGCACCCTGTACCCTACCCAAATATGAGAATGAAGGAGACTTGGCGAGGAGGAAGATTGTCAAGATTGTGATTGCATCTACAGGAAGTTGCAGTGCCTCCATCAGACCATCATTCCGTTCTCACAAACTGAGGCAACACCCCAGCTTCCTTAGTCATTCAGTTTAAAGATATCTGACATGGTTTTCACATCAGGGTTCAGTAGTGAGTGAGCGATGGTTACTCTGATGCAAAAAATTACAATTGAATAGAATACAAATTGGATTCCCAAACTGTAATCACATCTGTGCACATGCTAGATGATGTGTAAGGGCTTTTGGGGAGCTCTCCATTGACCCTAATGGCTGTAATTTGATTGAATCAATGGCTGATGGATTTCACTCTCAACCACTTGTAACGGCTCAACTTTATTTCATCCAGTTTAATGGAGTGTTTCTGGTCTTCCCAACGCGTTCTAATTGAGCAGACCCAATGAGGAGCTGGATTTGGTGTAAACAACCCAAACCCCCATGGCTCAGTGCTTGGTGTGTGTCCACTCCCCTTCAGTGTGCATTCATGTAGCCTACATTTCCTCCTTTCTGCTGCACATGAAGCTGCACAGGCTTCATGAAAGGGCTGTAGCGAGAATGTGGCAATGCACAGTTGTCTGTCAAATGAGGAGCCCCTCCGCCACCACTACCCCCAATCTCCTTGCATAACAGCCAGAGTTTTAGAGATGTCTGCAGTGGACTTTCCCAGAGAGCAGTTCTGCCTGCACACAAGCGGACACAGCCTTTTCACTGTCTGCCTACATGCGTGTGTCTGAATGTGCCGGTCTGTCTGCTAATTGACCTGCTAGTCCTGCTTCAGGGCATGGCCGTGGACGTCAATGTGGAGAAACTGCTGAAGCCCGACGGTCACAGAGCTTTAAAGTACAGTGGGGAAGAAAAGTATTTAGTCAGCCACCAATTGTGCAAGTTCTCCCACTTAAAAAGATGAGAGAGGCCTGTAATTTTCATCATAGGTACACGTCAACTATGACAGACAAATTGAGGGGAAAAAATCCAGAAAATCACATTGTAGGATTTTTATTGAATTTATTTGCAAATTATGGTGGAAAATAAGTATTTGGTCACGGACAAACAAGCAAGATTTCTGGCTCTCACAGACCTGTAACTTCTTCTTTAAGAGGCTCCTCTGTCCTCCACTCGTTACCTGTATTAATGGCACCTGTTTGAACTTGTTATCAGTATAAAAGACACCTGTCCACAACCTCAAACAGTCACACTCCAAACTCCACTATGGCCAAGATCCAAAGAACACCATACCTACTGTGAAGCATGGGGGTGGAAACATCATGCTTTGGGGCTGTTTTTCTGCAAAGGGACCAGGACGACTGATCCGTGTAAAGGAAAGAATGAATGGGGCCATGTATCGTGCGATTTTGAGTGAAAACCTCCTTCCATCAGGAAGGGCATTGAAGATGAAACGTGGCTGGGTCTTTCAGCATGACAATGATCCCAAACACACCGCCCGGGCAACGAAGGAGTGGCTTCGTAAGACGCATTTCAAGGTCCTGGAGTGGCCTAGCCAGCTAGGACAACATCTGTTGGCAATATGGCAGACAAAATTATACCTATCCGGTCCTCATGGGTTTTGACAGGGAGTCAGTACAGTCTAGGAGTCCACATTTGTGTATGTTGAAAGTAACTTGTTTGTGTACGGTATCATGCAGTTGTCATGGATTAAATGAGTGTTCAGGGTCTCTCTGTAGAGTTAAGTTGAAGCAGGAAGTCAATGGATGCATGTTTGTATCAGAGCGTAGGGCTTTGGCGCCACAAGTAGAGAAATGAGACAGATCCCTCCATTACATAAGGCCTTTAGTTCTATAGACCTGCATGGACCGCTCTGTTACTGTTGTAAGGTTTGTGAACAAATGCTTTTTTTATTGACTCAAAGTAGTACATCAGAATTCCAGATTAGTGATGTAGTGTAACACTGGCACTGGTTGCTTTCTTAAACAGCAAGTGCTGTGTGCAAGTTAAGTCTCCTAAGGATGTCCATAATATCACCCTTGGGGTTAATATTTGAAATAGTTGTGATTGTGTGTTCAGTGTACCTGCTCACATGTCCAGACAGAAGGTAGCTGACCTCCTCTCCGGGGTGTACAGTACACTGACAGATGGAGCTGCAGGGAGGTAGAGATCGGGAAAGGGGAAACTACTGAGATGAAAGAGGGATATTATGGTCATGGTATTGTCAATATAAATGGGGAAATCCTGATCATGCTTCTACTTCTGTTGTAATAACACTAACTAGGAAAGTACTGAGGTTTACTCATATTTCTATTCCAGGACAACAGAAATGCCCCTGAAGATAAACCTGTCCAGCGCTCCAAAGTAAATATACCGCCATTATCACTCCATCCTCCTCCTTTGTCCCTGTTTCAACCCAGCAGGCCATTATCTTTTAATCACTATCCTTCTCCATTACTTGTCTGTCGAGCCCAGTGTCTCTCACCCCTACTGACCTTTACTCAGATGTCATTTAAACATCATCCATAATGGAACTTCAGTTTATATGTTGTCACATACTCTCTCAACAGCAACTAATTTCAATAGATTGGTTATAGATAACTTAGCAAGTTGAGATGCATGATTTATCCATTGAAACACCACGTTTGAAGCCATAGTAATGGTGTGGTTTTTGTTCATGTGCGTAGTCCTTCAGCTTCAAGACGCCGAGGGAGGTGTGCTCGTCGTGTGAGAAGACAGTCTACCCTATGGAGAGATTGGTGGCTAACAACCTGATATTCCACTCGGCCTGTTTCTGCTGCAAACACTGCAACACCAAACTCAGGTGAGACTCACTCACTCCAAACCAAACTGTGTTACTCTTTCTTTATATTCTACCCCTCCCTTCCCTCTCCCTGCAGCCTGGGCACATTTGCTGCCCTCTCGGGTGATTTCTACTGCAAGCCACACTACCAGCAACTCTTCAAGAGCAAAGGAAACTATGACGAGGGCTTTGGCCGCAAGCAGCACAAGGAGCTTTGGACCGCCAAGGAGGGAGAGAACATAACAAAGACTGCGTAGCCACGCCTGCCTGTCTGTGTCCCATCCATTCTCCCACGGGAAAGGCTATACGGACACTCCTGACCTGCAAACCGACATTTAATTTCAGAATTGTTTGAGGTCAGGGTTAGTTTTAGGTTTTGGGTAGTTGTTTTGCAGGTCATCAGTATCCTTAATAGTATCTCCCTTCTCACCCCCAAACCCTCTTCTCCATCTCCAACACGTCGTAAAGAGCACGTGTCATATGAGGGGTGCACTCAGCGCTCTTGTGTGCTCTCTCTCCACACCATGGAAGACCCACTATGACTGGCCAGTCACGCCCCCTGTTGCTTAACATTTTATTTAGTGGGGTGTTTATTCCTTTAATTTGGTTTTAGTAAAAATAATGATTTTTATGTTTTATTTCTCTTTGAAATTGTTTGTTGATTGTGACCAAACTGCTTCTTCACAAACCAGTGGTATGTTTTTGCTGGCTTTTTGAGAACTACAATATTGTTTTCTTGTTTATTTTTCTGGAAAATGTGCACCCTTTTGATGCAACAGGTGTAAGGACCATATGCTAAGATAAACATATCGTTAGAGAAGCTAGAGTTCACTGTAAGCTGTAGAGCATACTCTCAGGTCAACCATACTGAGCTAGATTGATTTAGCAAGTTTGTATTATTTTATGACCTCTTTTAGTTCCATATAGTCAATTAAATCTAATACCAATTTTAAAGACCAGTCCTCTGCATTGCAGTAGTACAGGCAGAGGCCATTTTGTGAGTTTGTCAGGGTCCACTTATCTGAGAAACAAACAGGGTACGCGGTACTGTAGAACTGTCACACATTCTCTCTCTTGGTAAATTCTGTTGAAATTCTGTCTTATTCCATTTTTCTTTTATATATTTTTTGCTCCTATGATCTGAATGGCTGCTAGGTTTCAGTTCTGCATGTTTGTCCTGTATGAATGAGTGTCTTAGCCTTATTACCTTTGGTCTGTACTGCCCTCCTGTGTTCTGGATGACTTTTTAAAACTAATCTGCTTAATTTACTTATCTCACTTACCGGTTTTAAAAAGCGCTCTTTGCTCTGTTATTTGCTGGGTTTGACTGCTCTCATGCGATACGTTGCTGTAGCTCATTGAGGCTTTTTTGTCTTTATTCTGAATATGAGAAGTATCTCATAGGTGTTTGTACATAGCAGTAGCTTGTGCTTAGTGAACATATCGCACTATACTATATTGTCTTGCACATATGACCATGCATGTTCACCAGACAAGACAATGTTAGATTGACAGGGAACATAGCCTGACAGGAAACCACACAACTGTCACAGCATTATCCCCTGCAGCTTCCTGTCCATGCAGAGCTGTCTGTTCATGTGCTAAATTGGGCCACGTTGGTGTGTAAAATTAAGGATTACTTTTGGTGCTTTCAAGACAACTGTGAACTCTGGGGGAGGGAAACGTTGTCAAATCCTGATGTCTGTGATCTTCCACTCGGAAAGTTGGCGCTCTAGAAAGAGGCCAGAGTTCCCGACTCGGAATTATGAGTTGGATGACCGCTCAAAACGATTTTTCCCAGTTTTTCTGAGTTCCCTATTGTCTTGAATGTTCTAAAGTCTGAGATTTCCGAGTCCCCGGTTCTGAACGCGGCAGAAATTCACATGACTTATGTCCGGACGGGGCCACAAAGTGAAATAACATAGTGTAAAATATTTTCTTCAGTGACATCACATTTGAGAACATAAATGTATCTTTTTTTAAATTTTTTATAAATGTCTCCATCTCATGAGTTCCTTGTTTCGACTGCATCATGCGATTCTGAGCAGAGATGTTGGATTCATGAAGATTGTTCACTTCAGGCCGTTTACCATTGGAAAAATTGTCAGTTTCAGTCTGCTTAACAGGGTGGATCTCCCATAGACACCAATGCGATAGATAGCAGCTGGGTCTGGTCTACTTCATTGACTAATGTAACCAGAAAAAATGGGGGAGTGGGATGTCTCGCTTCTTCTTCCATCTCTGATTCTGAGCACCAGGACCTGGTAATATGAGTGGTGGGCACTAACAGGGAATGTTGTTTGACCTGGGGCATGTTCAGGGAATTGCCTATGCAGTGAGTTCAGCCCTACAGTGCCCTGAAACTCAGAGTAGCTCCTCCTGGTGGGAGAAGAGAGGTAGGAAATGCTTGAGTCAGTTCAGCCAGACCCAGTAAAGGCTTGAGATATTAGATATCACACAATTGTCAATAAACACGTTTCCCCCAATTATTTCTTCTGTATAGTTTTTACTCTATCTTTAAGATGTGGGCGTGGCTTCGGGATTGAAACGGCTGCGCTATAGGCATTTTTAGGTTTGAATGTTCTAATGTGACACCTACTTAGGCCAACAAACTCAATAGACAAGATTTCCATTTCTATTTTCTTCATTCTTGCTTAAGAATGAGACTAAAGCCATTGAACTAAATCATTTGTGAAGTATCCAATGCCACAACACTTGAATGACACAATGTATATTGTGACAGAAGGTTTACTGTGAATTAGAGCATACTGTGCAGAATAGAAAATAAACAGGAAAGAGATGTTTAATTTTTGATAAGTAAAGCCTTAGAAATAAATAGCTAAAAACCATGGCCTAACATTTATTGCTTTTTCAACAACAAAAAAACTTTTTTCTGTGCACATACCTTTCTACCTGTTCCAGCCTATCCCTTGTGAAAGGAAATAATCCTTCTGCTTTTTTCCACTTTATCCCAGTGGTGGATATGAGTGGCTTCACTCAGACAGCAGTTTCTTTACCCACTCACCCTTCACTCCCTCCTGAACGGTTTTCATCTTCTCATTTCAATTTCTGAAGCTGTAAGGATATCTATTTGCCTTTTTAAATTTTGTAAGGGTCCTCGAGACCACCCAGAATGCTTTGTAACCAAGAACATCATATAAAATAACACTGTGTCCATATGGTCTGTTATGTGCGTGCAGTGTGCCAAGGTACAATGGCATTATTCTGTGAATAAACGTTCTTTGTAAAGAGAAACAAAAAGAAAGAAGGTACACTTTTCCACCCCGGTGCCAGGAGGTTCAGGTCTATGAGAGCTGTGTGACTGTATCTGTTCTGCGAGTCATGTAGTTTTGTGCAAAATTGGATGTAGACTTTACATTTATTTTTCAATGCAGGTGTCACTGTTGTCAATGTATATGTATGCGTTTAAAAACAAAAATATTCTATATAACTTGACCTGTGGATGGTGGCCTTACACGCAAAAGGACGTTTTTGGCTGTTTCACCTCGACTCTCCTCCCTTCTTCTTTTGGATTATTACTCCAGTTAAATTGTGTTGTAGAAGAACATTATTATAAATAATGTGATTTGTCGTCCCCCCCACACACACAATCAAATATATTTTGTTTGATCAATTTCTTTCCATAGTTTTATTTTTTTGTTTTTTACATGTTTTTGGAAAAATAAATGAAGATGCTGTTGTTGATAGAAGTGAAGTGGTTGTCTTTATTACATGATGACTAAAGGCAGTGCATATTTCATTATTTGATACCAAAGTCATTTGTTGGTTAAATAGTTAGCCTTTTTAATGAATTGTACAGGAGCTAGTGTGTGAATTATATACTGTTATACAATCTTTCAGATGCTCGACAACGGGAGTTGTTTTAGTTCAAGGTGCCTGAAGAAAACGATATAGAACATAAATATTGTCTCCTACTGGTACAGATGTGCTATCTTAAATTTCTCACAGCAGGAAAATAATCCTACAGCAATAGGACATTTGAATTATTAAGTGGATAATAATGAATGGAAATGTTTTGTAGGAGTTGATATGGATGTAGGATCTTAATTTGATCACCCTGTTGGAGGAGAAATGTAAAACGTGTAGTGTACAGTGGGGGAAAAAAGTATTTAGTCAGCCACCAATTGTGCAAGTTCTCCCACTTAAAAAGATGAGAGGCCTGTAATTTTCATCATAGGTACACGTCAACTATGATAGACAAATTGAGAAAAGAAAATCCAGAAAATCACATTGTAGGATTTGTTATGAATTTATTTGCAAATTATGGTGGAAAATAAGTATTTGGTCACCTACAAACAAGCAAGATTTCTGGCTCTCACAGACCTGTAACTTCTTCTTTAAGAGGCTCTTCTGTCCTCCACTCGTTACCTGTATTAATGGCACCTGTTTGAACTTGTTATCAGTATAAAAGACACCTGTCCACAACCTCAAACAGTCACACTCAACTCCACTATGGCCAAGACCAAAGAGCTGTTAAAGGACACCAGAAACAAAATTGTAGACCTGCACCAGGCTGGGAAGACTGAATCTGCAATAGGTAAGCAGCTTGGTTTGAAGAAATCAACTGTGGGAGCAATTATTAGGAAATGGAAGACATACAAGACCACTGATAATCTCCCTCGATCTGGGGCTCCACGCAAGATCTCACCCCGTGGGGTCAAAATGATCACAAGAACGGTGAGCAAAAATCCCAGAACCACACGGCGGGACCTAGTGAATGACCTGCAGAGAGCTGGGACCAAAGTAACAAAGCCTACCATCAGTAACACACTACGCCGCCAGGGACTCAAATCCTGCAGTGCCAGACGTGTCCCCCTGCTTAAGCCAGTACATGTCCAGGCCCGTCTGAAGTTTGCTAGAGTGCATTTGGATGATCCAGAAGAGGATTGGGAGAATGTCATATGGTCAGATGAAACCAAAATAGAACTTTTTGGTAAAAACTCAACTCATCGTGTTTGGAGGAGAAAGAATGCTGAGTTGCATCCAAAGAACACCATACCTACTGTGAAGCATGGGGGTGGAAACATCATGCTTTGGGGCTGTTTTTCTGCAAAGGGACCAGGATGAATGATCCGTGTAAAGGAAAGAATGAATGGGGCCATGTATCGTGAGATTTTGAGTGAAAACCTCCTTCCATCAGCAAGGGCATTGAAGATGAAATGTGGCTGGGTCTTTCAGCATGACAATAATCCCAAACACACCGCCCGGGCAACGAAGGAGTGGCTTTGTAAGAAGCATTTCAAGGTCCTGGAGTGGCCTAGCCAGTCTCCAGATCTCAACCCCATAGAAAATCTTTGGAGGGAGTTGAAAGTCTGTGTTGCCCAGCGACAGCCCCAAAACATCACTGCTCTAGAGGAGATCTGCATGGAGGAATGGACCAAAATACCAGCAACAGTGTGTGAAAACCTTGTGAAGACTTACAGAAAACGTTTGACCTGTGTCATTGCCAACAAAGGGTATATAACAAAGTATTGAGAAACTTTTGTTATTGACCAAATACTTATTTTCCACCATAATTTGCAAATAAATTCATTAAAAATCCTACAATGTGATTTTCTGGAGAAAAAAATTCTCATTTTGTCTGTCATAATTTACATGTACCTATGATGAAAATTACAGGCCTCTCTCATCTTTTTAAGTGGGAGAACTTGCACAATTGGTGGCTGACTAAATACTTTTTTTCCCCACTGTATTTGAGATTTTAAAAGGATTCTGAAGTTAGTAATTTCCACTTTGAAATTTCAGACTTGATTTTCCCTTGTGAGAAATGTATCAACCCCTACAAAAATGTCCATGAATTTCAATCCACATAATTCACATTTCCTGTTGCTGCAGGATTATGTTCCTGCTGTAGCTAACAGGCTCAAATTAAGTTTCTACATCTGTAAATTTTTTGTTCACGCAAATGAAGTCTGACATTTTAAAGTGGAAATTACAAACTTTAGAAGCCTTTTTAAACCTTGAATACATACAAGTTATATTGAGAGAACAGAGTGATCAAATGAAGATAGAACATCTGTAGTTTCTTTCACTTTTTATAGGCAAAACATTTTTTTTTGCTATTGAACCATGGATTAAACAATATACAGTATGGCTTTTGTGGTATCATTCATCAAGTCTTGCTGACCCTATACTTCTATGGAATAATCTACACTCACACAAACTATATTACAGCCCTGGGTGCAGATTAGACCCTATATTGAATTGAATGTGTCAAAAGTCACCGAAGTTCATGAGTTCAATCAAGTTGAAGTCAAACTTTAATTAAGGATGATATTTGGTCTTCATAATAGTATCTGCTCATGTGTCTCCTGAGTGGCGCAGTGGTCTAAGGCACTGCATCGCAGTGTTAACTGTGCCACTAGAGATCCTGGTTCGAATCCAGGCTCTGTCGCAGCCGGCCGCGACCGGGAGACTCATGGGCGGCACACAATTGGCTCAGCGTCGTCCAGGGTAGGGGAGGGAATGGCCGGCAGGGATGTAGCTCAGTTGATAGAGCATGGCGTTTGCAACGCCAGGGTTGTGGGTTTGATTCCCACGGGGGGCCAGTATAAAAAAAAAAGATGTATTCACTAACTGTAAGTCGCTCTGGATAAGAGCGTCTGCTAAATGACGTAAATGTAAATATATTGTCAGCTCTCTGTCTAAAAAGTCCTTATGTGATGGAGAACGCATAAGTGAAATTTGTAGGCCTTTACTTTTTATGCAGCCTACGTCATCAATGTATGTGTAGATGGTCGCGAGTCTGGTTTTGAGCGCGCCATTAATATTGTGCGCGCTACCCTGACCGAGGAACAGCGCGCCCCCGAGAAAAGCACGGAGTCGTTTTAGTTACTGAATGCTTTACCCAAATGGAACACAAATCTGCGTTATTATGATATACCTTTGCCCATGACCAACCACCGCATTCAGAACATTGAATCTTAAGCCTGCAAAGTATTGGGAATATAAACCTTTTTCTCGTTTTGTAGGAAGCGTACTAGAGGGGTTCCGGTGACGGATTGTTTTTTCTGTCAGGAAATTGGTTGCATTAAAGATTCATTTTACTTTATGTCGGTGAGCATCAGTACCTGAACTTATGGAATATCTTTCCCTCATGTCTTCTGAACAGTTGGGGCATGTTTATCACTTCTATTGCACAAAGAAAATACAATTTTTTCCACTTTTGTTGAGTTCTACAACTGCATATCGGGCACCGCGGAGATGGTAAAAGTTCAGTTATGCGCACGATATATTTTCTCGACAAAACCATCCGATCATAACTTGTTATCGATGCAAGTTTATTAATTGTGTGTGGTGAACTATGTGTTGCATCCGTCTCCTAGAATTTTACACCATTATTCCGACAAGAATAGCCTGCTTTCGTATAGTTAAATCTTCATCTCCCATCTCCACCATGTTGTGTGTTGAATTACATTTTTTTCACCTGATTTCTTTGTTATAAAAAGTCTGGCGCTTGTTTGCAGTTTATGGATTAATACTAATTATTCTGTATAGAGATGGAACAATACAGTTAGGAGAGAATACGGGCATAGAACAAAAAGGAAAAATCTGCAAATTTAGCAGGAAAAGAGGCCATAAAAATCACGGAAATCGCTTCGTCCTTTTCCTTTGGTGTACTGTTACACTGTTACAAATGGATTTCATAAAGGCAACACGGTTATTGTTACACCTTTTGTGTTAATTCACCCTTTCCATGCTGACAAAATGTCACTGGGAAATATTGATTATTGAATAGAGAGAATTATCATGGCCTACGTTTGTTTTTTCTATTCCAGGCTGTAAGTTGGGCGTCTTGTTCCACAATGAAATGCCATCAGACGTTTTTCTTTTTTGATAAAGTTTGGAAATATGGGCAAGTTGTCGAACGTTTTTGTGGTGACGGAAGGTTGACACTTTTCTTTTTGGTAACTTTCTGAGCGCAGTCTAATGTATCGGATTTTGGACTATATTTCTGTTAAATTAATTTTGCATCAGAGAAATCCAAATGTCTACGCATGTACAGTGACGATCTCGATGTGAGGACATTGTGTTTTCTAGGCCTACTGCTCATTAGAATTTATATTTATTGGCTAGTGCGTAACAAACTTTCGTGGACCAGCGCGCGCACCAGTGCCCCCGCACCTGGGGGCAACCCCACCATGGCGCCCTCATCCCTCAGTATCTCCGTGTGGTTGTGTGAGTGAATCAACAACAACAAAGACTGGGGATCAAAGCTGAGGATGATGCTCTGGAGATAACGGTTCGAATTGACGCTGCAGCATCTCTCCTGAGCGACCCAGTGAGAAGTTGAACCAGGACCCCCGCTAGTGGGAACGGCTCTCATCCTCCAGAAGGAGGTTAATCACCAGGGCAACGGCACAGGTGAGAGCTCATGCATTTTCATCACATCACATGGCAATTTCAAAGGCATCCAACGTATAGAAACACTCACAGCCTTTTATGCTGAATATGGCTATGGGACTTCACTCAATAAGCTCCACTCAAAGTGTCCTTAAGCCAATTAAGGCCTAGTTGTACATCACCTGTTATTCTCATAGCCTCCTAGGGTTTCTCTCCTTTCTCCATGACATTACTTGATCAATTGGACAGACATTGGACAGTCCCCAGCTCTGGTCCCCAAAGTCAAAGTGAATTACTCCTTAAAAAGCAATGATGAAAACCAGCAGACACTTGCCCTCAAGAACTGGAGTTTAGAATGATACAGATGTAGGATCTTAATTTGAGCCATTTTGCTACAGCAGCAAAATAATCCTGCAGCAACAGGAAATGTGAATTATTATGTGGATTATAATTAAAACTGCAATATGTAACTTCTTGGGTGACCCAACCAAATTCACATAGAAATCTGAGTTATATATCTGTCATTCTCATTGAAAGCAAGTCTAAGTAGCGGTAGATCTGTTGTATGTGCACTATTTCTATGCTTCCCATTCTCAAGTTTAGTTTTTGCTTCTTTACTTTCGGTTTTGTACTCCAGCTTCAAACAGCCGAAAATACAATATTTTTGGTTATTGAAAATATATTTTACACTGGTTTAGATGGTACAATGATTGTCTACACAATACATTGCTTGTTTTGTCACATAAACTGAAATTAGGCAAACTATTAGAATTTTAGAAACCAGGAAATGGCTCTGCATATTGCTCCTTTAATCGCCATTTCTGTAGTGTTTTTTCGCTAGGGCAAAACAAGTCTGACATTTCAAAGTGGAAATTACAAACTTCAGAATATTTTTTAAAACTGAAATACACTACAAGTTTGCGTTTCCTGCTGGGCTGGAAAATTCTCATTAAGATCCTACATCTGTACCAGTAGGGGACAGTTCTATGCATGCAATTTTGTCCAACTAGAGTTTTGCAAGGGAATTTTCCTCCCTACAGCACTGAGTGGATGCATAAAGTTATGGAGAAATGACAAAGCATTGTGCAATATGATGATTCGGAACTTTCCCTTGATCCTCTGCCTCCTCTCTTTCCCCTCTGCCATTACCCCTGGAGGTGGTAGTCAATCAATAAGTAGGGTTCCTCTTCACACTGCTGGGATGGCTGTTTGGGATCTTTATTTTTGTTTTGTTTTTACAAAAAACTTGGCAGACGGTACTCTGAGTTGCACCACTAGGCCTCACTACAAGCTTTTATGGCAAGTTTTTACTCAAGCCTTGCAGTGCAGCTGTGAACATAGCAGGTCACCCCAACCCAGAGCACTTGAGCCTGTTAAGCAAGGAGAGCCATGAGGCCAGGGACTGCTTAGGGTTTTTGGGGTCCAGATGCAGACAGAGCAAGGGCCGTGGCTGGGAAAAACAGCCTTAGACTAAACACCTAAAAGCAGGCAGAGAGAAGTGGAGGAAAGTCCATGTAACTCCGGTGAGTCCTGGAAATGCGATACAAGTAAAATGAAGGGGGCACAGCTGACTGGGCTGGCAGTGTGCGGCCTCGCTCCTCGCTGAATTCCCCACATTCCTCGGGGGAGGTAATTAAAATCAGGAGAGCGGGGGAGCATAACGACAGAATGACGGACAGCGAGGCCAGTCAATGTATAACAGAGATAGATAAGGGCTCCTCGTGGAGCTGTGACATCACTTCATCATGTTTACAGCACATAGGGGTTGTAGTGGAAGAGGCGGATGTGAGCTCTGATGTAACATATGGAGCCGAGGTAGTGAGATGTTTGAAGGTTGGTGTGTCCTGAAGCTATCTGCGACCCTGGGATTTCACCCCATGTTTTTATAGGTGGAGGGAGGGCCAATGGTAGCAGGCCTTTGGTTTGGGGGTACAAAGGGTAGAAACAAATAGTGTGTCTCTTGGGTGAGGAGAATGTGAGTGTGGCGAGGGGGCTGGCCGGGAAGCAGCGCGGTAACGCTCGGGCGACCACAGACGGACATACCTGGCATTCCAGTGGGTGATTATTACCCAGAATTCCAAAGGGCCATTGAAGTGCTTCAGGTGCTGCTGCTGTTGTCCCCTTTATACTCCCCCCCTCTTCATCACACCACTCTACCTCCTCAGCCACTCACCTCCCTCCAATCTTCATTTTCCTCTCTTTCCTGTTGTTTATGAGGCAGGGGCAGTGTTGGCATTTGGCACATGTGCAGTAGTGTATTTTTTACGAGAACGCTCAATCATCAGCACACCTGTTTCATTCCATTTCAACTTCAGGCCTCTCAGATTCAAATAACAACACATTTCATTCGGTTAATATTTTTCACTCACCTTAGGGTCCAATGTGTCTCTCTGTATTTATATTTGAACTTAGAGTTGAGTTACAGTGTGGTAACCCCCCTGGGCAAAGTGGCCATGCATGTGAGGTGGCTGGTGATAACTGCTGTGTTGACACTAGCTCCTTCTGGATTGGGTTCCTCTCCTGACCTGCTCTATTTGGATCAATAATAGAACAATATTGATCAGAGAGACCAGGGAAGATTGAGGGGCTGATCTTATAAAAAAAGGAACAGCAGTGCGTACCTAGGCAGTATTCTTTGATGATGAACTCCAGTACGTGTAATAATATGGTAATAACTAAACTATATGGTAATAACTAGCCTACAGCTAAATGATTTTGTGCATCCCTACTGAGCGCTATATTGGTGAGTTCTCAATAGCTGTGTGTACTTACTACGTTGTTACAGTGTAATAAGACCAATGTTATTGTGCTGATTGTTACTGTAGTTTAAGGCCCATGTGATAGGTGTCTGGTCCACTTTAGGTAAAGAAAATACTAAAATACCCTTTCACTTACCAAATAAAGCACACATTTTCCAAGCACACTAATCTCTGCTGAATTATAGTCTTATAGTGGTGTCAGTGTTTTTTTAAATTCCAGTGTTTCTTTGTCATAGATATGGCAACCCACTCCACTAAAGGAAATACAGTGAGGGAAAAAAGTATTTGATCCCCTGCTGATTTTGTACATTTGCCCATTGACAAAGAAATGATCAGTCTATAATTTTAGTGGTAGGTTTATTTGAACAGTGAGAGACAGAATAACAACAAAAAAATACAGAAAAACACATGTCAAAAATGTTATAAATTGATTTGCATTTTAATAAGGGAAATAAGTATTTGACCCCCTCTCAATCAGAAAGATTTCTGGCTCCCAGGTGTCTTTTATACAGGTAACGAGCTGAGATTAGGAGCACACTCTTAAAGGGAGTGCTCCTAATCTCATCTTGTTACCTGTATAAAAGACACCTGTCCACAGAAGCAATCAATCAATCAGATTCCAAACTCTCCACCATGGCCAAGACCAAAGAGCTCTCCTAGGATGTCAGGGACAAGATTGTAGACCTACACAAGGCTGGAATGGGCTACAAAACCATCGCCAAGCAGCTTGGTGAGAAGGTGACAACAGTTGGTGCGATTATTCGCAAATGGAAGAAACACAAAAGAACTGTCAATCTCCCTCGGCCTGGGGCTCCATGCAAGATCTCACCTCATGGAGTTGCAATGATCATGAGAACGGTGAGGAATCAGCCCAGAACTACACGGGAGGATCTTGTCAGGCAGCTGGGACCATAGTCACCAAGAAAACAATTGGTAACACACTACGCCGTGAAGGACTGTAATCCTGCAGCGCCCGCAAGGTCTCTCTGCTCAAGAAAGCACATATACAGGCCCGTCTGAAGTTTGCCAATGAACATCTGAATGATTCAGAGGAGAACTGGGTGAAAGTGTTGTGGTCAGATGAGACCAAAATCGAGCTCTTTGCATCAACTCAACTCGCCGTGTTTGGAGGAGGAGGAATGCTGCCTATGACCCCAAGAACACCATCCCCACCGTCAAACATGGAAGTGGAAACATTATGCTTTGGGGGTGTTTTTCTGCTAAGAGGACAGGACAACTTCACCGCATCAAAGGGACGATGGACGGGGCCATGTACCGTCAAATCTTGGGTGAGAACCTCCTTCCCTCAGCCAGGGCATTGAAAATGGGTTGTGGATGGGTATTCCAGCATGACAATGACCCAAAACACACGGCCAAGGCAACAAAGGAGTGGCTCAAGAGGAAGCACATTAAGGTCCTGGAGTGGCCTAGCCAGTCTCCAGACCTTAATCCCATAGAAAATCTGTGGAGGGAGCTGAAGGTTGGAGTTGCCAAACGTCAGCCTCGAAACCTTAATGACTTGGAGAAGATCTGCAAAGATGAATGGGACAAAATCCCTCCTGAGATTTGTGCAAACCTGGTGGCCAACTACAAGAATCATCTGACCTCTATGATTGCCAACAAGGGGTTTGCCACCAAGTACTAAGTCATGTTTTGCAGAGGGGTCAAATACTTATTTCCCTCATTAAAATGCAAATCAATTTATAACATTTTTGACATGCGTTTTTCTGGATTTTTTTGTTGTTATTCTGTCTCTCACTGTTCAAATAAACCTACCATTAAAATTATAGACTGATCATGTCTTTGTCAGTGGGCAAACGTACAAAATCAGCAGGGGATCAAATACTTTTTTCCCTCACTGTACCAGAGTTTCTAATGCTGTTGTCTTCTTGGATACACTATACACCTTAATACTTTACCTTCTCAAGGGTTATGTTAAATCAGGGAAAAATGTATACTTGGCACAACTCTGTCATCCTTTTTAAGAGAATATTGCCCTCTTAACATTAACAGTGGAGTTATGACATGGTTGAGTGAGTGTTTTATGGCTCATGCAGTCTGATAAGTTTAAAGCTGGCAGAATATTCACAGTAAAACTCTTTAATGTGCTTTGTGCCAGATCTGTCAGTGCCAGTGGAGCTCAAATTTCAGACCTTTTCAACTCTCGATTTTTCTTATGTGCAAAGTTTCTCTCTGTCACACAACACACACATCTCAAGTGCTTTTTAAATGGCAGTTTCCCGCTCGGCCAGGCCTCGTCCCAGAAAATGTATTTTAGTTTATGTTCCACGCTTTCCTTGAGAAATGGATGGTACTTCAGAAATTAAATTTTCTTATATACATTCTTCATGCACGCTATCTTTAAATGCATTACAAACCATTTAGTATGTTTATATCAAAGATAAACAGCTTGTGTTTTAAGGACTGATGATGTCGTACACTTCACACTATAAGATAATCTATTGCCAGTGCTACAAAATATGTTGAACATAAAGATGATGAATATGATGATGACTTGTGAATATGATGACAACTGTAGCTTATGTTATGAAATATATTCCCTATGTTAACATATTGGTGCTTTCCCTGCAGGCTGTTGATGGGTGCCACTGCAGAGTGAGGAGTCTGAAGATCTGCAGTTCTCTGAAGGCTGTTGGCTCAGACATCGCCAAAATGAGTGAGTTCCTTGTGTTGATTATGATGATGTTAGAACACACATGAAACACTCACAATATTACACGTCATAAATGTACACTCAGATGAACACACACACAGACCTACACACACTATTCCCCAACCCCCGTTCCTGTGTGAGTTGAGCTGAGCTGGTTTTCCAGACGCTGGCCGGGCCGGCGGGTGAAGGATTGATTTTCAGTGTTATGGAGATGGGGCTCTGGTTATCTCTCCTGCCCTGCTGCTGTGTGATGTCTGTCCAAACTACACTAGGGGAATATTTCCCTTTGTGAGCTAAAACAGCCAATGCAGCGCTTAGAGATCAAACATGGGAATAGGAATATCAAAAACACTGCAGTCTGTCCTCTCACTAGAAGTGGGATTTAAGTGGCTACACACAGACACACAATTACACTTCAATTTTATCTTATGGTAACTGTGTGTTTCCACCAACCCTTCTCCCCTACAGATGAGCGCCAGGCTCTCCACTCCATAATGAAGGACCTGGTGGCCCTCCAGATGACGAGGCGCCAGCCTGTGCCCTCTTATGACACGGGAAAACCCAAGACTCTGCCCAACCCTGCCCCTGCTCCTGCTAAGAGACAGGTAAACCATCTACCACCCCACACAGTCAACAACACACACTCCTCAGACAGGCATGTCAATATCATCCCTACCAGACATCTTGTTTCCCTTCATGACCCCATCATGACCCTGTGACCTTCCGTGACCCCTCTTGACTGGGCTTCTTCTCTCTACTTCCTCAGGACGATGTCAGAATAAAGTTTGAGTTCAGTGGAGAGAGGAGGTGAGTTGGTTTTCTTGTTTTTGGATGTGTGTCTTTGTGTGTGTGTGTGTCTGTGTGTGTGTGTGCCTGTTTTATCATGTGTCTTTGTCTGTGAGAAGAGCTTGGTCAGCTCGGCTCAAACGCACTCCAGCTCTCCAGTCAGACTGGTATGTGAAGCGGAGAATGGAAAGGGAAAGGACTGTGGTTTAGCTGTGTCTGCCAGCAGAAACCACAGCTATGTTAGGTGTGCTTAGAGGAATCTGCACACGCTGGAAACTGAATATGTTTGTAAAAGTGTGTGCACGCTTGTGTTGCAGATCGAAAGAGGTTATAGTTTCCTGACCGACACACTTTTTTTCCTTCTGTCTGTTTGTCTGTCCATCTTACCCGCTGTTTGTCTGTCCATCTTACCCACTGGTTGTCTACATATTTTTTTATTTGTGTAGGATACTGATGTTTGGGAGGCCTGTGCAGTTTGAAGAAATCCAGCAGAAGGTCAAGACAGTCTTTGGCCAACAGCTAGACTTGCACTATATGAACAATGAGGTACAGCTAACTCCACATCTCTTTCTCTCCCTTTCTCACCTACAAACACTCTCTCAGACATACACCAACACAATGCATACACACACAAACACTGGCCCTCACAGCAACCCACTGGATGTAGATAACTTTTACGGACATTTTCCTGGACATTTAGTCCGAAGTACAAAGATGCATGTTTAATGAAAATTCTCCCTTAGTGTCTCTGTGTGGTGGTTGAGTCATCTCTGTGTGTTGTGTGTCCAGCTGTCCATCCCTCTGCGTGGTCAGGATGACCTGGACAAGGCCATTGACCTGCTGGACCGCAGCTCCAAGATTAAGAGCATCAAGATCTTGCTGCTGACGCAGGAGCAGTGCAATGTACGACACACACACACACACACATAAATACACAGACATACATAAATAAACAAACACACACATTAAGCAATAACACGTGTTATTAAAATCATATGTAATAGGATAGTGTGTAGTGTCTATATGTGGACCAGCACTCTGACCACACCCCTGTAATCCCTCCCCCTAGGCCTCCCCGTCCCACTCTCCCTCTCCCTCTCCCTCCTCCCACCACACGGTGAGTAAGCAGGTGAGGATCAAAGCCCAGTCCACGGGGGATGTCAGCACGGTGTACCAGCCCTCCGAGCCCAGGGGGCGCCACCTCTCCACCAGTGAGTATGAACAGCAGATTCAACTCATTGCTGCTTCCTCTATTCTACTGCCTTTGCTTTCAACATCCTCTTTCTCCCTTCCTCTCGCTCTAACTTTTTTTTTACAATAGAAAGGGAAGGGTAGTGGTATCTCTCACTATGGAGAGACAGTAATGTTGGATATTGTCTGGTTTGGTGTTTGTCATGTCTTGCTCTCTTAGCTAATTTTTTTTGCTAGCTTTCTCTATGTCTCTCTATCCCCCCTCTCTCTCGCTCTCTCTCTCTACTCCCCCCTCGCTCTCTTCTCCCCCCCACCCCCTCCTCTCTCTCGTCCCCCCTCTCTCTCTGACTGCTGTTGTTTCTCTGGCTTCCCCTCTTAGCAGTAGGTCCTCTTCCTCTTCCTGTCCACCATCACTGGCTGCTCTACAATGGCCTGCTGGCCACAAGCCAATCAGATTTGGAGACACTATTAGTGTAGCGGGCCAATGGCCTGGTTTTAGAAAAACTGGCTGTTTTGGGAGAGGGGAGGGGGGTTTGAGATTAGTGCAGCGTGAGGGAATCTGTACATATCCTAAATTCTCTGCAGATCCTCCGCCTGAGGCAGAGTTACATTTTGAACAATCCCGTTATTAATAATTGAGATATTTTTTCCCCTTATTTCATTCTGTGGTTGGAGAGAGAGAGATCATATCTGTTATCAGTGTTAGGGATGTATCTTCTTTTCTCCCACATAATCCATTGTTTAACTTTTTTTTTATATTACTTTTTTCATTTAGCAGATGCTCTTATCCAGAGCGACTACCTCAGCAATTAGGGTTAAGTGCCTTGCTCAAGGGCACATCGACAGATTCTTATCCTCCTCCTCCTCTCCCCCGTCCCAGGCTCTCAGAACACAGGCCGTAGCTCCCCCCCTCCTGGCTATGTCCCTGAACGGCAGCAGAGGATCGCCCGCCAGGGCTCCTACACCAGCATCAACAGTGAGGGAGAGTTCATCCCAGAGAGCGACCAGTGTGTGAGTCATTGCACTGTACACAAACACGTGCGCACACAAACACACACACACACGCACACAAACACACACACACACACTGTAGGGCTAATACTGTGTCTCCTCTTCCTAGGTGCTGGACCCCTGGAGCAGTGCAGAGAACTCTGTCTCAGGAAGCTGCCAGTCGCTGGACAGTAGCTCAGACAGGTGAGGGCAGGGCTCTGCCCCACATTCTACCCAGGGGTGAAAGTAAGCCAGTATGGACTGGTACAGCGTCCTGGCAAAATAAATAGTGGGGGTACTCCGTACTGGTAAAACGTGAGCCTATCACTATTAACACAAAATGCCAAGAAAACTGTAGTCTATTATACCATTATTTAACTTTACCTAATGTCAGCTGCATGAAAAATTTGCGAATTGACTTGAAACCGGATGGTATATGACCCAAATTGCATTGTGGTTCGACGAGAATACTTGCATGCCTTGGAGATGAGTGGCCGAGACCGAGAAACGCACAGACAAGGCTGAGATGAGTGGCCAAGACCGAGGCGCGTGGACAACAGAGGATGCATCAATTCAGGCTAGAAGTTTAAGCCAATCGCAGAATGTCATTACAATACACGTAGGTGTTTTGTAAAAGATGTCTCTTTCCATTCATCAAATTGCAGGTGCACTGTTGGGGTTTGGATGCTGGAATTATTTTGTGAGTGGACGAACGTGTGCGGGTAGGCTACAGGACCGCCTCTTTGAAGTGATTGTTTGTTTGACAATCAGATGAAAACATCATGACTGGTTGTGTTTATGCCACATTAAAATGCATAGGCGGAGTGTCCATAAGGCTAGGGGAAGCTTTCCCTAAAGTAATTTGAATTAAATAGCCAAAATTATATAGCCTAATTAGCCTACTCCTCTCTATACAGAAATAAATAAAATCATAAAAAAGCTATTGTACCAGAAGGCATGATTTGGCCACAGAGGATCATTAGCTTCTTTTTTTAAAGCTGTGGATTGTTTTTTATCGCCTAGCCTACAGTTGGAAGCGCCCACAATTTGGGCAGCGCGTGGCAAATACCAAATGTGAGTTGCTTCTGTCAGTGAAAAGCAGAGAGACCCAGCCAGGCATATCGTAATATTTAAAAATAAAATTGCGGAAAACAGTTTGGAAAGCAATGGCTATAGCTGTAAAGAGAAGACAATGAAACGACTGCAATCTGTCTTTTAGTCATCAAAATTCTCAACTTAATTGAGTGAACAGTAGCCTATCTTATTGGCACCAGCGGAGAACATTGTCCATATCCCCGGTGAGTGTGCATATTCACATTGTGTCATTATTTCCTCCTCCAGGTTAGATGGACTATATTGTATTTGTGTCTCCCCTTTCCATAGGCCTATTATATGGATCAGACAACGTTGTTTTTATTGATCTGTTTGTCAGTGTCAGCAGAGTATGCTACCCTGTAATTTTTGTCGTATTAAAAAAAGATTATGCTTATGTCTCCAGTCATATAAAGTGTAGTAGAATTGTATGAAATGTGTTTATAAAAGGCCAACATTTTCCTGTGCAAAGAAAGGAGAAGAAATCAATCTGATATAGCCTAGGCCTACTCTACGCCAGTACACACTGCATTGAAGTATTTTTTTTTGTGAACAGTGATTGTTATATTATTAGCTTAAATTATGACTATCCAATATAATCATCACATTAGGAATAGTAGGCTATCTTACATAAGTCTGTAAATGCGAGGATTGATGAAATACTTTATTGTAAAGGTGCATTTTTATGGTGAAAATTATTTTCCCCAAACTTGAAACCCACTCGCTGCCTATGTTAACAGGTATTGCATGTTAAAAGTGATATGACAAATCTTTACTAGGCCCACAGAGATCATATATGAAATTAATAAGGATTCTATATGTAATTCTACGATGACACTTATTTTAAAAAGTGTGCGCGCGCTTGGGTGTCCGGTACCGGTAAGAAATTATATCTACTTTTACCCCTGATTCTACCTCACACGTACACACAATACTTGACTTGGGTTATAAAGACATTGTATGTATTTTAAGGAGGTGATCAGCACCTCTCACTCTCTCTTTATCTGTCCTTCCTCCCAGCCCCTCCCTGAGGAAGTCACGCATGCACCGAGCTAAGAGCTACCCTGATAACCGGCAGCAGGAGAACGTCTCAGGTGGGTGCCCAGGAAGATTCCTGATATCACTACACAAGATATAGATCCTCACTGTAACGGAAAACTGTAATTTATATGGTAATATGAGGTATTATCAACAGCAAAAAACATTGAAAGTTTTACTGTAGCATACTGTAAAATACTGTGCATTGTGGGGAAATTGCTGTATTTCAAATGTTACTGCAGTTCCACCCCACAGAATACAGTACCGTACCGTATCTTCAGAGCGGCAAAAACCTTTTTTTACCACTAGTGGGTGCATGGTATTGTTGTTTCTGGCTTATTACCGTATTTTGAGGCGTGCCTTTTAAGAGGCTATATTTGTTGCACCCGTTAGTGAGAATGCTGTACCAATTATACTCCTATGTGGTTATAGTGCCCCATCAATTAAAAATGTATAGGGGCAGATTGGAGTGGCAGCAAATGGTTAAGCATTTTGCCATGTCCTTTTGGTCTGTTTTACCCTGTAGTCACTGCCAGTTTGGAAGCCTTTGTTAAAGCCTCTAGAAGTGCAAGTGATATGAAGCACCAAATATTCATTAATATGCTGTAATGTGTAAAAGCTTATCAGCCAACCTGCTTGCACCAATCCCATGAAATTACAGTAAAATACTGTGAAATAAAAACCCCTCCCCTCAATGAGTGTAATTCATTCATTTATTTATTAATTAATTACGATTACGGTAGCATTTATTTTTTTACAGTATAATACAGTCAATTTTATGATAGTGTACTTTATGTCATTACACATTACTTGCTTTGATACCGTATTCAGATTACATCAGGTGAACTGTAATATGAAATACAGAATTTTACTTGCCACCGAGCTGCCTGTAATCTACTGTCAAATTCACAGTAACCCCTTCACAGTGCTGGCAACAGCGCCGCTCTCCAGCCCCTTAGCAACAGGCGTGAACCACAACGCAGCTCCTATCAACAAAGCAACAATGTAGTCCCAAGCAACAGCACAGAGCAACAAGGCAGCATTTACCAACAGTCTGAATCCTGTTGTAATCTAACCTTCACCCTCTCTCTCGCTCTCTTTACTCATTCCTCCCTCTCAGACCGGGAGAACCATGTGTATGATAAGGTGGTAGGGAAGGGAGGGACATACCCCCGCAGGTACCATGTCTCCCTGCATCACAAGGACCATAGTGAAGGTAGGGGCACTGTTCACTGTTCCTCTCACCAAACCACTTTGTGTCATATTACTTTGTATTTGACATTTTCCCTGACCCATTTCTTGAACCATCTCCTCCTTCTCTTGGTCTCTTGGTTCTTCTCTCATCTCTCCTTCACCCTCAACTCTCCTCTCATCCCCCCAGGTCGGAGGACGTTCCCACGGATCCGTCGCCCCCAGGGTAACCTGTTCACCCTGGTGCCCTCACGGCGCTCCCTCAATGGCAGCGAGGAGAGTCTGGGCAGCTGGCAGCTAGTGGACAAGCAGGGCAGGCTCCGCCCACAGGAGCGTCCCGTCGCCCACAAGTGTGAGTCCCGACCCCGCCTCTCCATCTTATATTTACATATATTACACATATTTTACATATATTGTATGGTTATTAGAGATTTCATACTCATTAATCTATTCTTATATCCTATACATTTCAAATAAGGGAGTTAGTTTGTATGATGAATGACGTGTGTTTTAAGAGTATGGTGTAATGTTTTCTATATGGAGAGAGTATGATATGTATGGTGTATGCCCCTCCCTCCACAGCCCCCAGTGCTCCAGTGACATGGAGGCGGGGCAAGCTGCTGGGTCAGGGGGCGTTTGGGAGGGTTTACCTGTGTTACGATGTGGACACGGGACGGGAGCTGGCCGCCAAGCAGGTGGTGTTTGACCCGGACAGTCCTGACACCAGTAAGGTGAGACAGCAGGGGATGCCGGAACTGTATGCTACTACACAGATTGTTTTCTGCTTTTATATCAAAGTCTACTGTTCACAGCCAGGCTACTGTAATGTATTTATGCCAACATGACTCAGACTCCCCAGCCTGAAGGAGAACTCGGTATGACTTGAGTTCCCGTGTATTGTTAAAGATTGATGCATAGAGGGTTAGCCTGGAGCACCTTTAGCCTGGAGCAATGCCAAGAATGAGGTAATGTGTTCAGCAAGCTACTTTACTCTTAAGAGGCGATTGTGGAGGAATGCAGTATGGTGCAGTGTTTAACCTGACTGAGTTTCACTATCTAAGGGTTGGTCAACTGTCTTAAACACAACAGGCGCTATTCAACAATCTGTGGTCAGGAATCAGATAAACTCATGCTCTGAATCACTGACGCAGTCACTAAATCCTGACTGAGTGCTCATCTCTGTCTCTAAGAGCAATGAACTTTGAGGAGATTCAAGGGACTTTCTTTCCTTTCTCTCTCCCCCCTCTTTAATGTATTTTCCTGTCTGCCACAGAGAAAACATTCACTGTTACTTCCTGTATCTGAGTGGAGTATTTGCATGGGGGTGAGGAAGGGGAGAGTAGCGGAGCCAGCTTTGCCTTGGCCTCCAATCACCCCTTAAACTCCCCTCTCCTCTCTCTCTCTCTCTCTCTCTCTCTCTCTCTCTCTCTCTCTCTCTGTCTCTCTCTGTTTCTCTCTCTCTCTCTTTTTCTCTCTCTCCCTCTCTGCCTCTGGCCCCCCAGCCTGCAGCGGATGTTAATCAGTTGTTGTTGTTTTTATCTATTTAGTGGGTCTTTGTGTTGCAGATACTTTGTATATATCTCAATTTCTCTCTCTCTCTCTCTCTCTCTCTCTCTCTCTCTCTCTCTCTCTCTCTCTCTCTCTCTCTCTCTCTCTCTCTCTCTCTCTCTCTCTCTCTCTCTCTCTCTCTCTCTCTGTGATGTGATCTCTGTGGCCATATTCTCTGAGGTAAACAGAGGAACTGCTTTTGAGGAACTGGACTGTTACCGCTAATGTCCTATTTGCAGAGAGAGAGCTAGTCTGTGTGTCTGAATTTTTTTTGTCTTTTTGTGGACAGTTGACTCATTCATATCATGTAATGTTGAGCAGTTTATTTGTTGTTGATTGGTTGCTGTAATGTATTTTTCCTTTCGTTTTTGCTCTCCGTTTGTTCACAGTGTAGAGCAGTGGTTCTGTACAACATCCCTAAACCTGTTGTTCCCTGTCTGTCTGTAGGAGGTGAGTGCTCTGGAGTGTGAGATCCAGTTGTTAAAGAACCTCCACCACGAACGCATCGTCCAGTACTACGGCTGTCTGAGGGACCACAACGAGAAGACCCTCACCATCTTCATGGAGTACATGCCAGGGGTCAGTCTGTTCTTCACACTTCTGCTCAGGGCTGGAGTGTTGGGGGTTAAAGGGTATCTGTGGTGTTCAGCCCTGGACTGTGTCCCAGTCTCTCCTGGGGATATGAGTATTAACCATGCACTTCCTTCTTGTCGCTCAGGGTTCAGTCAAAGACCAGTTGAAGGCCTACGGGGCGCTGACGGAAAACGTGACCCGGAAGTACACACGGCAGATCCTGGAGGGCATGTCCTATCTGCACAGCAACATGATCGTTCACCGTGACATCAAAGGTAGTTATGTCAACACACTGCTCAGATGGCCATTTGTAGTAAAGAAAGTGAACTAAATGGCTATAGACTTCCAGACTCAAGCACAAGGACCTAAAAGCTACATTTAAAATACAAGGAAGGTGGTTTGGTGAGTCTGTGTCACATGGTGTTACTCTGTCGTCTCCTTATCCAGGTGCCAACATCCTGCGGGATTCGGCGGGAAACGTGAAGCTGGGAGATTTTGGCGCCAGCAAGAGGCTGCAGACCATCTGCATGTCTGGCACGGGCATCCGCTCTGTCACTGGCACCCCCTACTGGATGAGCCCCGAGGTGATCAGCGGGGAGGGCTACGGCAGGAAGGCTGACGTCTGGTAAGCACCAGGACACATGGGGTTGGGCTTGGGGTTTGGGTTTGGGTAAGATGTCTTATACACATGCAGGTAATTCTGATTAGTTGTGTTGATAGGAGGGGAGGTGGGGGATAGATGTCTCATCTGGGAGTGTGTGAATGTATCTTCAAGTCAAGTGTCAGATGCTTTCCTTGTGTGCTCTTATAAGTAGGCTCCTTCCCTGATAGCAGAGTGGCTAGACTGCTGGAATGTGAAGGAAGGGAAAATAGCTGTTCTAAAAGGGGGAAACCATTATTCTTAAAGGGAAAAAGTGCTATATATAAAAGAGGAAAAGTGCTATATTTAAAAGAGAATGTTGAGAAGGACTGCCTCACTCCCACGCACAGGGCCCTGAAATGGGTCGGGCCCACCTGCTGCCCAGGGATTCCCCTGTGCAATCTGATTGGGTAGTGTCCCATCAGGCGAGGAATGTGATTGGCCAAGAACCAGCCAACCAGCCATCTTGTGACGGGTCGGAATGTTCCGACTTCATAGCTCCCCTGGGGGACCAGGCCGGGAGCGTCGGTAGGGGGTAACAGGTCCAAAGGGGAGTCTGTCACTGGCCACCCAGCTCCCCTCACCAGCCCCCTGCTCTGTCTGACTTCAGGACTGAAACAGCCTCCCGTAGCCAGCAAAAGGACACTTTAATTGTCAACAGGGAAAAAGTTTCCACCAAAACATTCCAGTGGAGCCTGGGAAAGCAGAAGAGCAGAGGGATGGTCTGTTCCCTTCGTGCCTGTAGTGAGGAAAAGCTGCCCTTTGTTTTTTCAGTGTGTGCTAACACAGTTTTTGTCAATTCACACAAGTCAATAAGTTCTACAATTGTGTATTGCATTGAATGTCCTATTCTGATGTTTGTGTGTGAGCGGGTTTCAAGTTTTATGAGTCGTATGTACAGGACACTTATGGTATACACCGTCCAACAAAATGCTTACTTGCTGGTTCCTTCTCGAACAATGCAACAACAATAAGAACTAATAAAAGATAACAATATGAACATAAAGTAAATGGCTCAGTAGAATATAATATATTTATTAGTAAGTATAATACAGGAAGGCACAATTTATATTCCAATATTTACACGTTTTGTGGAAGGGGGGGATTGGGGGGCAAGTGTTTAAATTGTGTGTTTGAGCTCATATGGGTGTTCTCTTAACCGTGTGTTTGTGTCACCTTCCCCAGGAGCCTGGGCTGCACAGTGGTGGAGATGCTGACAGAGAAGCCTCCCTGGGCTGAATACGAGGCCATGGCGGCCATCTTTAAGATCGCCACCCAGCCCACCAAACCCCTGCTGCCCTCACACTCCTCGGACCACACCCGTGACTTCATCCACTGCATCTTTGTGGAGGCCAAGCACCGGCCCAGTGCTGAGGAGCTGCTCAGACACCCCTTCTCCCAGATCCTCTGCTGAGGGGAAGTACTAGTACACTCTCTCTGTCTCGACCGCTCCTCAGGACTCATGGTCTACAGCAGACATCTAGACTCTAGACTTGGAATTTGGAACATGGCCCTGTCCATCCTACAGCTCTCTCCCCAAACCAGACTCACCTCTAGTCAGACTCGTACCTTAACCCACAACAACACATGATCCATTATTATGGATAATAGCACAGTGCCATTATTCCAAGCTGTTAATGACCTTTATCAAATTCACCTCTAACTTCCCCCACTAGAGGGAGCTATATGACTGATCAGTCTTCAGCTGTCTGCTGTGGAGAACTGGTCCCACCAACTCCACATGAACTGTAGCTATTCAGCTATCACCTTGGTGGTCTGTGAGAGGATCAAACACGCGCGCACACACACACACACACACACACACACACACACACAGACACTCCAAACAAATCTAATCTATTATATGTGGTTCAGGATGGGATTTGATCAAGCATGTCCACCGAATGTGCCTTTTAAAAATGCCAGAGTGTCCCCTCCTAAGTTTACATTCTCTAGATGGGCTGGGTGAGACCCCTGAGATAATGAACTGTTTCATATGGGACTTACAGTAAGCTTGAGCAGAGCAGTGTCTGGTCTACTTAGGCCAAGCCAGCAGACCCACAGTCACAGCACAGTGCTTCAACATGCTGACTGATGAAACCAACAGATGCACCACTCAGTGTTATTGAGAACGGATGGATTTATTTTTCACTTTCTCCTCGGATCCGTCTCTGAAATTCTTTGTATTTTTGAGAAAGTGCCTCTTTATGGTTTTGAAGACTCACGGTCCCTGATGGAAGCCCATGCTGATCTGTCCTGTCCTCACCATACAACAGGGAACCAGAGCCATCAGTGTTTTTGTTTTATTATGACCTTTACAGTAGACCATTGTGATGACTGTGCCTTATACTCCAACCCTCCGCTACAGCCCCTCAGTATGACAGCCCAGTGTTTTCTGAGTGTACCAAAAATGACTGATTTCATTCATGAAGGGGTTGGTTTCCAGTTTGGTTGGAGGATATGCTAACTACACAATATGACAAATGATATTGTACTTTGTGATTGAAAGAGAGATTTTCTTTTAGTCCTAGACAAATACAATCCTAATGCCTTGATTTGAAAGTGAGTTGCCATTAGGTTTACCGGCTTTCTATGTGTTGACAGGTGTATCTAGGAAAACGCTACGCCAAACAGTGGAACTCTGCCATTTAGGATTCATTTGAGTCAGATGCACTTTTATGTAAAATTAATGTTGTTGGTTATTGTTCGCCTTACGAAAGTAACTTTAAAAAAAAACGTTTAATGTGACATTTCTTTCACTTTTATTTATATCCCTGTGTTCATCCATTTCTGTTTTTTTTCTATATTCAAATATATATATGTATAAATATATTTTTTATATATTGACTCTAGACAATTTGAAATCTAATGATGATGCATTTAGACCTATGAGGTAAATGATGCCGTTCGAAATGATAAATTGTGAAAGCAGCTGGTTTTGCAGAAATTACAACATTGGGGTTTATTAGTGAAAAACTTTGGGTGGAAAACGACCTCTGGCAATCTTACCTGGTCTCTGCTCCAAAACAAGAAACGTATCCACATTCACATGCTTTATTATATGGCAAAACTTTTCCATTGGACCCTTTCAGTTGGACTGCCCTGTCAAACCTCTCACAGTTTCAATACTTATTTTAACAAGGCCACAGCCTATGAGTTAAAGGCTACTAAAGTTTCTCCATATTTCTCCTTGCTTGCGTGATGTGTGGGAAATAGAGGGGAAGTATATGAAGTCTCCTTTTAAGAGTATGCACTAGAATGCTGTGTCTCACCAGAATAACCTTCTCTTAGTGTCATTCTTGCTGAGCAGAGAGACTGAATGTGTGCGTTAGTTAGACTGAGCTGAGCAGGGACAGGGATGGATGAGTTCTGATCAGGTGGATGCCAGAGACCGGGGTTCCAAACAACATGACGACTTTGTTTAGCTCAGGGTTCAAGAGACCGACCGGTGCCCAATGTCTGGGGCCCTCCACACTGAGCGAAGGACTTTCTACAATTACCTTATTTTGGTTTTATTTTCCATTTATTGTCCTGACCTTTTCAATGTGACTGGCTCTAAAATACTTTCTTAAGTGAATCAAATGGATATCATGTGACTGCTAGATGTTAAAGAAGGCAGCTAAGAATCAGTTCAGTATTAGAAATGGTCCTGTTATATGCAAAGAGCCAAAACAAATGTTTCTGTTAACAGAAAGAACCCTGGGGTAAGCAAATGAAATAGGAGTTCAAATTTTAGATATATACATGTATGTAAATGTATAAATGAGTATGTTTGTTTAATGACAGGGGACTTGCAGTGCAAAGTCACTCCAGTGTATCAAATGTATTTACGTAGAAAAAAGAACAGTATGTTAAATGACATTGTTTTTATATATCTTTGAGTGCCTACTTTCAAAAACAAATAAATATTCTTTGTCTCTGGTCCAATATTCTGAACTGGTTACTTGTTTGTTTGCATAATGTTTTGTGCACGTTCCAGTCATGTGCACCGCTCTGATGGAGGTGTGTTTGGTATTGTATGAGATGTTTTGGGGCCGGCGGCTCTGGAAGACACTGGCTAGTCTTTCCAAGCCTGTCTTCATTATCTTTGAGCAGCCAGCAGGTTGGAAAGTCAGACGGGCCAAGTCCAGTAAATAAAAGGACATCTCACTGAATAGAGCTCATTGTTGGGAGAAAGAAGCAACCCGATTGATGCTTGCTCCATCGCTTTCTCCCTCCCTTTAAGACAGAAGAGGAGGCGGAGAGAGCTCTGTTAACCTATCTGTGTGGCCATGGGACAGAGAAAAGCTTGGACCAAACAAAGGTTCCTTTTCTGAGCTACTGTGACAAGGGGATGGATGGCAGATAATGCTTTATTGCTTTGTTTTCCTGGTAATGCACTTTTTCTGTGTGTGTTTTAGCATGCTGCTTGCTATAAGACGTGAGAGGTCCTGTGCTAATGCTAGCATGCACATCAGTGATACTGTACATAAGTTTTAGCATGCTGCTTGCTTGTGCCATTTTCTTCCTGTGTATCTGACCCGTGGCCCCTGATTACCAGGATCTGATACCAGTTACATAACCTTCCCCTACACCTGCACTGCACCTCTCCATGTGGCCTGCAGGTCTGTTGATGTGGTTAGTGGTAGTGTTATTGTGGTCAGTGGTAGTGTTATTATGGTTAGTGGTAGTATTATTGTGGTCAGTGGTAGTGTTATTGTAGTCAGTAGTAGTGTTATTGTGGTAGTGTTATTGTGGTTAGTGGTAGTTATTGTGATCAGTGGTAGTGTTATTGTGGTCAGTGGTAGTGTTATTGTGGTCAGTGGTAGCGTTATTGTCGTCACTGGTAGTGTTATTGTCGTCACTGGTAGTGTTATTGTCGTCACTGGTAGTGTTATTGTCGTCACTGGTAGTGTTATTGTGGTCAGTGGTAGTGTTATTGTCGTCACTGGTAGTGTTATTGTCGTCACTGGTAGTGTTATTGTGATCAGTGGTAGTGTTATTGTGATCAGTAGTAGTATTATTGTGGTCAGTGGTAGTGTTATTGTCATCACTGGTAGTGTTATTGTTGTCACTGGTAGTGTTATTGTCGTCACTGGTAGTGTTATTGTGGTCAGTGGTAGTGTTATTGTCGTCACTGGTAGTGTTATTGTGGTCAGTGGTAGTGTTATTGTCGTCACTGGTAGTGTTATTGTGGTTAGTGGTAGTGTTATTGTGATCAGTGGTAGTGTTATTGTGGTCAGTGGTAGTGTTATTGTGATCAGTGGTAGTGTTATTGTGATCAGTAGTAGTATTATTGTGGTTAGTGGTAGTGTTATTTTGGTCAGTGGTAGTGTTATTGTGGTCAGTGAGTTATTGTAGTCAGCATGTTATTGTGGTCAGTGGTAGTGTTTGGGAGGTATACAGTTCTGTTCGTGTGCTAGGTGTCTGGGTCTGTATGGTATGCAGTTCTGTCTGTGAGGTATGTCTCTGGGCCGCTGGGGCCCCAGCATTAGTGCTGACAGGCAAACTGCAGGACAGAGACTAAACTGCCTCCCCAGGCCCCTCTTTGTGACCACACTCAGTTTGGACCCAGTGGTGCTGAGTCATAGTCAGTGATTCAGCCTGCCTGTCTGCTCCAGTTAAGCTCCCAGCACACACACAGACACACACATACATTGGGCACCAGCGGGGACTGGACCTCTGCAGCCACAACTGGCATATTATGACTTCACAACTGAACCTTCCACCACTAACAACTACATACAACGTCCTATAATACGTGAGAGGTCCTGTGCTAATGCTAGCATGCACATCAGTGATACTGTACATCAGTGATTAGTACACTGCATGCTGTGTGTGGGCGTAGTCTGTGAGTGTGAGGTGAGATGAGACCCATGGGCCATTGGGACTGCCGTTCCCCCGGGTTCTGCTGTTATCAATGGGCTCTTTGTTGGCAAAGAGGGGCAGAGAGGATGGGGTCCCGGGTCCCTGAGCTCCATGTGAGGACTGAGATTAAGTAATGGGACGTGGGGATTTATACGTGATTGAGCTGACTGGGGGCCCATATCATTGAGTTGATGGGGCGCACTTGATCTAGTGGAGTAGGAGGGGGCTGCTGTGTGAGTTTTGTTATGGGTGGGGGATGAGGTGTATCCAACTGAATGTTCAGAATTTGGGGTGTGCTCATTTGCATAGAGAGTAGGCTGGGAGTGCAAGGGGGTCTGGGGTAGGGTAGCTCACATAGGAGAGAGGGGAAAGGGGTTGAAACCGGCAGTAACAGAAAGGGTCTAAAAGGCCTGAATGGTGAGGTGGGGTGTGCCGTGTGTGCAGGCAAACAGAGCTGGAGTCCCTGTGGTTCTGGAGGGAGATCAGTCCGGAGGAACAGCATTAAGATTCTGCTCTGCTCCCAGGCAAGGCGCCTTTTCTTCTGCTCCTTGCAAATGAGACGGGCTCCTCCTCATGTCGCCCCACATGAATCAGATGGTTTGTTGGCCTTCCACTGGCTCTGAGAGGAGAGAGGGGGAAGAGAGAGGGAGAAAGAGGGAGAGGTCTGGGGCCACCCTCCATCCCTCCTACCCATCTCTCTCTCTTTTTCTCTCTCTCTCTCTTTCTCTCTCTTTCTCTCTCTCTCTCTCTCTCTCTCTCTTTCTCTCTCTTTCTCTCTCTTTCTCTCTCTCTCTCTCTCTCTCTCTCTCTCTCTCACTCTCTCACTCTCTCTCTCTTGTCTCTCTTGTCTCTTTCCTTCTCTCGCTCTCTCTTTCTGAAGGTTTCTCATCTGACAGATATTGCCTAAGTGACCAGATCTGAGGCAACCACAATGACTGTCTCAGAAATCCAGGGGGCGATACAATTAGTTTCACCTTAATGATGAGACCACGTTGTTAATCCTGCTAGATGGAAGCTTTTAAAACAACACATCCAGACAGATTTACAGTGGACCCGCTCAGTTAGCCTCTATCAACAGGGACCAATTGGAATTCTACTCACTCTGTTGTATTCTGTATTTACAGTCTTCCAGTCATACTGGTTCCCACTGGCTGCACATTTCTTTTAACAGAGTGTGTTGGTAACAAAGAGGGTTTCTATGGTCTGGGATGTGGGTTTTACTACCTGTTGCAGGGCCAGAGTTGGTTGGAGGGGAGAGGGAGAACAGAGGCGAGTAGGATGGAAAATAGCCTAGGATCTTGCTGGTATAGCAGCTTGAGAGATCGTAGACCTGGTTGTTTGAGCATGTTAGGATCATATTTGCTGCTCATTGCTGAATGTTGATCTGGGCAGCATTACTGTCTAATAGCTCTGGATCCCAGACTCAAATAAAATAAAATCAAATGTTATTTGTCACATGCGCCGAATACAACCGGTGTAGACCTTACCGTGAAATACTTACTTAAGCCCTTAACCAACAATGCAGTTTTAAGAAAATAGAGTTAAGGAAATATTTGCTAAATAAACTAAAGTAAAACATATTAAAAATTAAAAAGTAACACAATAAAATAACAATAATGAGGCTAAATATAGGGGGTACCTGTACCGAGTCAATGTACGGGGGTACAGGTTAGTCGAGGTAATTTGTACATGTAGGTAGGGGTAAAGTGACTATGCATAGATAATAAACAGCGAGTAGCAGCAGTTTAAAAACAAAGGGGGGGGGCGGGTCAATGCAAATAGTCTGGGTGGCCAGTTGATTAATTGTTCGTTGGTCTTAGGCTTGGGGATAGAAGCTGTTAAGGAGCCTTTTGGACCTAGACTTGGCGCTCCGGTACCGCTTGCCATGCGGTAGCAGAGAGTCTATGACTTGGGTGACTGGAGTCTTTGACAATTTTTTGAGCCTTCCTCTGACACCGCCTAGTATATAGGTCCTGGATGGCAGGAAGCTTGGCCCCAGTGATGTACTGGGATGTACGCACTACCCTCTGTAGCGCCTTACGGTCAGATGCCGAGCAGTTGCCATACCAGGCGGTGATGCAACCGGTCAGGATGCTCTCGATGGTGCAGCTGCAGAACTTTTTGAGGATCTGGGGACCCATGCCAAATCTTTTCAGTCTCCTGAGGGGGAAAAGGCGTTCTTGGTGCATTTGGACCATGAATGTTTTTTGGTGATGTGGACACCAAGGAACTCTCGACCCGCTCCACTACAGCCCCGTCGATGTACATGGGGGCGTGTTCGGCCCTCCTTTTTCTGTAGTCCACGATCATCTCCTTTGTCTTGCTCACATTGAGGGAGAGGTTGTTGTCCTGGCACCACACTGCCAGGTCTCTGACCTCCTCCCTATAGGCTGTCTCATCGTTGTCGGTGATCAGGCCTACCACTGTTGTGTCGTCAGCAAACTTACAGGAGGGGACTAAGCACACACCCTGAGGGGCCCCCGTGTTGAGGATCAGCGTGGCAGATTTACATTTACATTTACGTCATTTAGCAGACGCTCTTATCCAGAGCGACTTACAAATTGGTGCATTCACCTTATAGCCAGTGGGATAACCACTTTACAAGTTTTTTTTTTTTTTTTTGGTGGGGTAAGGGGGGGTTAGAAGGATTACTTTATCCTATCCCAGGTGTTCCTTAAAGAGGTGGGGTTTCAAATGTCTCCGGAAGGTGGTGAGTGACTCCGCTGTCCTGGCGTCATGAGGGAGCTTGTTCCACCATTGGGGTGCCAGAGCAGCGAACAGTTTTGACTGGGCTGAGCGGGAACTGTGCTTCAGCAGAGGTAGGGGAGCCAGCAGGCCAGAGGTGGATGAACGCAATGCCCTCGTTTGGGTGTAGGGACTGATCAGAGCCTGAAGGTACGGAGGTGCCGTTCCCCTCACAGCTCCGTAGGCAAGCACCATGGTCTTGCAGCAGATGCGAGCTTCAACTGGAAGCCAGTGTAGTGTGCGGAGGAGCGGGATGACGTGAGAGAACTTGGGAAGGTTGAACACCAGACGGGCTGCGGCATTCTGGATGAGTTGTAGGGGTTTAATGGCACAGGCAGGGAGCCCAGCCAACAGCGAGTTGCAGTAATCCAGACGGGAGATGACAAGTGCCTGGATTAGGACTTGTGCCGCTTCCTGTGTAAGGCAGGGTCGTACTCTCCGAATGTTGTAGAGCATGAACCTACAGGATCGGGTCACCGCCTTGATGTTAGCGGAGAACGACAGGGTGTTGTCCAGGGTCACGCCAAGGCTCTTCGCACTCTGGGAGGAGGACACAACGGAGTTGTCAACCGTGATGGCGAGATCATGGAACGGGCAGTCCTTCCCCGGGAGGAAGAGCAGCTCCGTCTTGCCAAGGTTCAGCTTGAGGTGGTGATCCGTCATCCATACTGATATGTCTGCCAGACATGCAGAGATGCGATTCGCCACCTGGTTATCAGAAGGGGGAAAGGAGAAGATTAGTTGTGTGTCGTCTGCGTAGCAATGATAGGAGAGGCCATGTGAGGATATGACAGAGCCAAGTGACTTGGTGTATAGCGAGAATAGGAGAGGGCCTAGAACTGAGCCCTGGGGGACACCAGTGGTGAGAGCACGTGGTGCGGAGACAGCTTCTCGCCACGCCACTTGGTAGGAGCGACCGGTCAGGTAGGACGCAATCCAAGAGTGAGCCGCGCTGGAGATGCCCAGCTCGGAGAGGGTGGAGGGGAGGATCTGATGGTTCACAGTATCAAAGGCAGCAGACAGGTCTAGAAGGACAAGAGCAGAGGAGAGAGAGTTAGCTTTAGCAGTGCGGAGAGCCTCTGTGACACAGAGAAGAGCAGTCTCAGTTGAATGACCAGTCTTGAAACCTGACTGGTTTGGATCAAGAAGGTCATTCTGAGAGAGATAGCAAGAGAGTTGGCTAAAGACGGCACGCTCAATAGTTTTGGAGAGAAAAGAAAGAAGGGATACTGGTCTGTAGTTGTTGACATCAGAGGGATCGAGTGTTGGTTTTTTGAGAAGGGGTGCAACTCTCGCTCTCTTGAAGACGGAAGGGACATAGCCAGCGGTCAAGGATGAGTTGATCAGCGAGGTGAGGTAAGGGGAGAAGGTCACCGGAGATGGTCTGGAGAAGAGAGGAGGGGATAGGGTCAAGCGGGCAGGTTGTTGGGCGGCCGGCCGTCACAAGTCGCAAGATTTTATCTGGAGAGAGAGGGGAGAAAGAAGTCAAAGCATAGGGTAGGGCAGTGTGAGCAGGACCAGCAGTGTCATTTGACTTAACAAACGAGGATCGGATGTCGTCAACCTTCTTTTCAAAATGGTTGACGAAGTCATCCACAGAGAGGGAGGAGGGGGGGAGGATTCAGCAGGGAGGAGAAGGTGGCAAAGAGCTTCCTAGGGTTAGAGGCAGATGCTTGGAATTTAGAGTGGTAGAAAGTGGCCTTAGCAGCAGAAACAGATGAAGAAAATGTAAAGAGGAGGGAGTGAAAAGATGCCAGGTCCGCAGGGGAGTCTAGTTTTCCTCCATTTCCGCTCGGCTGCCCGGAGCCCTGTTCTGTGAGCTCGCAATGAGTCATCAAGCCACGGAGCTGGAGGGGGAGGACCGAGCCGGCCGGGAGGATAGGGGACATAGAGAGTCAAAGGATGCAGAAAGGGAGGAGAGGAGGGTTGAGGAGGCAGAATCAGGAGATTGGAGGGAGAAGGATTGAGCAGAGGGAAGAGATGATAGGATGGAAGAGGAGAGAGTAGCGGGAGAGAGAGAGCGAAGGTTGCGACGGCGCATTACCATCTGAGTAGGGGCAGAGTGAGTAGTGTTGGAGGAGAGCGAGAGAGAAAAGGATACAAAGTAGTGGTCGGAGACATGGAGGGGAGTTGCAGTGAGATTAGTAGAAGAACAGCATCTAGTAAAGACTACAGATGTGTTGTTGCCTACACTTACCACCTGGGGGCGGCAGTCAGGAAGTCCAGGATCCAGTTGCAGAGGGAGGTGTTTAGTCCCAGGGTCCTTAGCTTAAATGCTGAGCTTTGTGGGCACTATGGTGTTGAATGCTGAGTTGTAGTCAATGAACAGCATTCTCACATAGGTGTTCCTTTTGTCCAGGTGGGAAAGGGCAGTGTGGAGTGCGATTGAGATTGCGTCATCTGTGGATCTGTTGACTCCTCATTAATCCTCAGTCTCGTGTTTATATGAGGCTTCATCCCATCCCAGAGTCACATCCCTATTAGATGAGAGTCAACAAGAGTTCAACATAAGTGTTTTGAAGTAACTGGCCCTGGGGTTGCCATGGCAATGGATGGAAATTGATTCGTAACGGACTGGCTGCTGGTTAGTCGGGTTCAGACTAGGTTTCATGTCCCATCCCCCCATTCTACAACCATCCATCTGCTGGAGTCCTGTGACAGTTCCAACTATCTAATAACTCACAGACAATCTCACTCTCTGGTAGCCTAGCGGTTAAGAGTGTTGGACTAGTAACTGAAAGGTCGCTGGTTTGAATCTCAGAGCAAGCAAGGTTGAAAAATTATCCCCTTGAGTAAGGCAGTTAATCCCCAACAACTACTCCTGGGCAGTGATTATGTCGATTAAGGCAGCCCCTGCACCTCTCTGATTCAGAGGGATTATGTTAAATGCAAAATACACATTTCAGTTGTACAACTGACTAGGTTTTCCCCTTTATAGTAACCTAATACTTACTTTGCCATAGCTATTGTTGTTTGGATGGGTACTTTACCCAGAACTCGTTGGGCTTTTTGACCATGCCCAACACAGACTTCTTTCTCCAGGTCCAATTGCCCTCTTTTTGGGCTAAGCAGTCATTACGTCTGATTGAATCAGCTGCCATCACTTACAATAGGGCTTTATGAGCTGTGACTTGTAGAAGAGGGAGTGGTGTTATTGTTGTAAAGAGGCTGCAATCCAACTGGCTGCCTCTGGTCTTACTCTGATGCATAGCTTCCTTTATAGTTGATCACAGTTAATAATGGTAGTGATCGTGATCGATTAATAATGTGTGCGTGTTATGTTGCCATGCTCCTGTGTGTGCCTGTGTGTCTGTCCAAAGAGAAGCACTCCAACCCACTGATAGATGTGGCCTATAGGTCTTATGCATCCATCTGTAGCCTGTCAGTGACATCATGGTCAGAAACACTAGGGGGGACAAAGAGGTGGAGATGTATAGCTGCTACTGTTCAGCCCTGAGGCCCCAAAGTTGCTCCTATTGGCTAGCGCACTGTAATGGTGTCACTTGTTGACTGTTTAGTACACTGGCATTCATTATGTATCCATGACTACAAGGACAAACAGTTGGTGGATTTTCAATACTTATTCTCATAAGGTCAGCTGTTGAATAAGAATTAATCTAATAATGCATTTAGTTATTATAACGTTATTTTGTTTCTACTCCCCTCTGTTTTCTCTCCTACTTTTGTCTTCAGTATCTCACAATAGTTTGGAGATACTGTGGTCAATGTAGCTCTCCAATAATTGATTAACTGTTCTTGACTTCTATTTGATGTACCTAGATAAGACAAGAGAGAGAGACAAACCTAACTAACTTGCTCTTTTCTTAGTGTGTTATGTAATTGTACCCATTTCCATTTTGACTTAGACAAGGAGAAGACAAAAGAGGAGCAGAGGAACAGAGATGGGTGTGAGACGCTCCTAGACGGTGCTGCTGTCACACACAGAGTGGCGGGGGGCCAGTCAGAGTAATACCAATAAATCCGGAGGGCTTAGTGGGATATTTTGGACGCCAAGCGAGACGGAGTGCCACACAAGAACACAGCTACTATCTGACCCTCTCTCTGTCCCAGTTTTCTCTGTCCCTCTCTTTTTCTGACACTATTAGTCACCAACTAACAGGGACGGGGGATGGAGTAAAAGAGATCTCATTCCTTCACCTCCCTGCTTTTCTTCTTCCCTTTCAATCACACTCTGTCCCCATCTGTGTCTGTGTGACTGAGCATGTGTGGGAGGCAGGTTTGATTTGGTGGCCAAGCTCTGTCTCACCAAATCCTATTCAAACAAGTACGAGGGAGAGAGAGAGAGAGAGGCCAGGAGACATTTGCAGCTGAGTGGACGAGCACAAACAATCCCTGGCACACAGCTTTTGAGTATCACATAAACCACCCTCCTCTCTCTCTCTCTATCTCTCTCTCTCTCTCTCTCTCTCTCTCTCTCTCTCGCTCTCTCTCTCTCTCTCACTGACGCTCTCATCCTCTCTCTCTCTCTCTCTCTCTCTCTCTCTCTATCTCTCACTCTCTCTCTCTCTGTCGGTCCCTCTCTCTGTCCCATTCAGTGACCGGACCGTCCCCCCCGCCCCTCTCTGTGTACTCTCTCTCGGGATGGGGGGGTATCTATCCCTATAAAAGGCATGTGTGTGCCCTGACGGCTTCATTCCCTGCCATGGAGAGTCAGAGAGTCCTGTCGTCTTACAGGAAGCATTTCGGGCACCAGGGGGCCGGCAGCGTGGGTGGGGGCTTGCGGCTCAGCAGCCTCTCCTCCAGCCGCCTCTCCCTCCATGGGAGCCCCCGCCACATGACCCACTCCAGCACCATTTCCCGCCTCTCCCTGGGGTCAGCTGGAGGGGCCCTGCTCCTGGGGACCCCTGGGAACCGGCTGGACTTCTCGGCTGACTCACTCCTCAAGGCCCAGTATCGGGAGACACGCACCAACGAGAAGGTGGAGATGATGGGTCTGAACGACCGCTTCGCCAGCTTTATAGAGAAGGTGCGCTTCCTGGAGCAGCAAAACACGGTGCTGGTGACGGAGCTGAACCAACTTAGGGGGAAGGAGCCCAGCCGTCTCGGGGACATCTTCCAGGAGGAACTGAGGGAGCTGCGCAGGCAGGTGGACGGACTCAGCGCTGGGAAGGCCCGGCTGGAGATAGAGAGGGACAACATGGCTGCTGACGTGGCCACGCTCAAACAGAGGTGAGAATGAGGCAGTCTCATTTCCATCACTAGACTTTGGCACTGATCAGTCTACTTTGTTTTAGTATTTTGGTGTTCTAATTGATATTGTGGTGTTCTAATTGCTTCAGCAGTCTGTCCACTTAACTGTTTATTCGTAATTTGATTTTGTGGAATCCTAGTGTATGGCATGTGGCTTGTTAATTTTGAATTGGAATCTTTGCTACAGTCTAAAAGCAACAAGTGGATAGTTGCCATAACACAATTCAGTATACCTGAATATCCTGTTACATGATAAAATTGCTCAGTAGATGCTTTGGTTTGTTAGTTATTGAAAACACTGTGGTCTGAGAAGGCTCTACTCATGGGTGTCCCTCTTTATAAACTTGATCCAGACCAGACCCCTACAGCCAGTCAATGAGTGTGGTGGAATGGAGGAAACAAAATAGTGCTGATTTCCACAAAGAGACCAGGGAGCCAGGCAGATGTTCTGTTGTTGCCTGCTCCCCCTTTATACTCATTCATAAAATACATGCTTATTAATGCTGTTTATTGGTTTATTGCTTAAGTGGCATAGTTTATAGTTATGAGGTTATAGTTTATGTTTTCACAGGGTGTTTTTTTGTTGATGCAAAGGGCAAAGGGAACATCTAAGTGTGTAATGTTTTCAGAGCCTGTGTATACTATGGACCAGAGACATGTGTGAGAGTCACTGCTCTCTGATTACAGTTCTTTTCAATTGCTTTGGTGCAGTATGTGATATATTTTCACAACACTTAGTACAAAACTCAAAACAGATCATCAAAAAGGCAGTTATTTCAAAACTCTAAGCACATTTTCAATTAACTAAGTACAACATAAAATCATAGTCACTTTTTCACCAAACTTAATCAGTGTTTCATCTGTAAATACATGTTTCACATTCACAATGTAATACATGTTCATATAAAGTAATTGCTTTTCACAATGCAATGCTCACTTTACTTTTGATTGTCTTCTCATTTGTTAAAATAAATCTTACTATTACTTAATCCGACTGCTCTTAATTGTTAATCACTTAACCGTTTGGTAAACCTATAGATTTTTTACCGTTTTTTCTACTACAGTTTTAGAGAACTACATAATGAAAATGTATGTTTGTAAAGTATAAACATATAAAGTATGATATATACTGTAATGTACTATTATGATGATGAAGCATTTATAAGCATTTTATAAGCATTTCACTGCACAAATCAAATCAAATCAAATTGTTTTGACAACAACAGGTGTAGATTAACAGTGAAATGCTTACGGGCCCTTCCCTACAATGCAGAGAGAAAGAGTGAAGTGGCACTATGAGGAAGATAACTTGGCTATATACAGTGGGGAGAACAAGTATTTGATACACTGCCGATTTTGCAGGTTTTCCTCCTTACAAAGCATGTAGAGGTCTGTAATTTTTATCATAGGTACACTTCAACTGTGAGAGACGGAATCTAAAACAAAAATCCAGAAAATCACATTGTATGATTTTTAAGTAATTCATTAGCATTTTATTGCATGACATAAGTATTTGATACATCAGAAAAGCAGAACTTAATATTTGGTACAGAAACCTTTGTTTGCAATTACAGAGATCATACGTTTCCTGTAGGTCTTGACCAGGTTTGCACACACTGCAACAGGGATTTTGGCCCACTCCTCCATACAGACCTTCTCCAGATCCTTCAGGTTTCGGGGCTGTCACTGGGCAATACAGACTTTCAGCTCCCTCCAAATATTTTATATTGGGTTCAGGTCTGGAGACTGGCTAGGCCACTCCAGGACCTTGAGATGCTTCTTACGGAGCCACTCCTTAGTTGCCCTGGCTGTATGTTTTGGGTCGTTGTCATGCTGGAAGACCCAGCCACGACCTATCTTCAATACTCTTACTGAGGGAAGGAGGTTGTTGGCCAAGATCTCGCGGTACATGGCCCCATCCATCCTCCCCTCAATACGGTGCAGTCGTCCTGTCCCCTTTGCAGAAAAGCATCCCCAAAGAATGATGTTTCCACCTCCATGCTTCACGGTTGGGATGGTGTTCTTGGGGTTGTACTCATCCTTCTTCTTCCTCCAAACACGGCGAGTGGAGTTTAGACCAAAAAGCTATATTTTTGTCTCATCAGACCACATTACCTTCTCCCATTCCTCCTCTGGATCATCCAGATGGTCATTGGCAAACTTCAGACGGGCCTGGACATGCGCTGGCTTGAGCAGGGGGACCTTGCGTGCGCTGCAGGATTTTAATCCATGACGGCGTAGTGTGTTACTAATGGTTTTCTTTGAGACTGTGGTCCCAGCTCTCTTCAGGTCATTGACCAGGTCCTGCCGTGTAGTTCTGGGCTGATCCTTCACCTTCCTCATGATCATTGATGCCCCACGAGGTGAGATCTTGCATGGAGCCCCAGACCGAGGGTGATTGACCGTCATCTTGAACTTCTTCCATTTTCTAATAATTGCGCCAACAGTTGTTGCCTTCTCACCAAGCTGCTTGCCTATTGTCCTGTAGCCCATCCCAGCCTTGTGCAGGTTTACAATTTTATCCCTGATGTCCTTACACAGCTCTCTGGTCTTGGCCGTTGTGGAGAGGTTGGAGTCTGTTTGATTGAGTGTGTGGACAGGTGTCTTTTATACAGGTAATGAGTTCAAACAGGTGCAGTTAATACAGGTAATGAGTGGAGAACAGGAGGGCTTCTTAAAGAAAAACTAACAGGTCTGTGAGAGACAGAATTCTTACTGGTTGGTAGGTGATCAAATACTTATGTCATGCAATAAAATGCAACTGAATTACTTAAAAATCATAAAATGTGATTTTCTGGTTGAAGTGTACCTATGATAAAAATGACAGACCTCTACATGCTTTGTAAGTAGGAAAACCTGCAAAATCGGCAGTGTATCAAATACTTGTTCTCCCCACTGTACATGGGGTACCAGTACCAGTACTAGTACCTGCGATAACATCTGCAAATCTGTGTACGCCACCAATACACTTTGATTTGACTATTATGATTTTACTTCACAGTAAAACATTTATAATCTGATATTGACAAGATCATAGATGTTCTCTGCCATACAATTGAAACCAGCAGTAACTACACCTTTGGTCAAATTGAATTAAGACTGAAATCAGGCTTTCTAGTCTCCTGGTTCAATTATCTTCAGTTTCAAAGAAAATTGAGTTTCAAATTTGCAGTAACTACACTATCCAAGTAAAAACCAACGCAAACAGCAGTAAGTGAAGTTACTAAGTGAAGTTACTGCGGTTTGCCTTGGTATTCTATCGGGCTCCGAGTTCAGGCCATCCCGATCATGACATACCCTCACACACATCATGAGACAGTCAAAAGTTGGATAAACACATTTAGATTGTAGATACTGCACTTTGCTTTTGCATTACCCATATAGTTGTTTAAGGTCAGACAAAGGCAGAGTACAGTATCATCATTTTAGGGGTCATAGGTCAGATAAGTGTTCATGGTTATATGCATAAAAAATGACTTAATAATAAAATAATATATCAGTGCATTATCACAACATATTTGGCTGTAGAGCAAAACAAATACTTTATAGCCATGTTTCTCAGATTCACTGTTTGCGTAGACTGCTCTTTGCCTTAGTCTGCCTCCTGTCCCTCCTCTCACCATGGGAAAACAATGGCACTATACTTTGCATAGACCTGTTCTGCCTTAAAGTGGAACTGACATTATTTTAGCAACATGAAATCTTATTAAAATCTATTCATATACACCCCCAGGAAGAATATGACACATAAAAAAGCGAGCTCTTAGATATGGTCATTTTCACATAAATTAATAGAATGTTTGGGAATGACATATAGTAAGGCATTTGTGAAAATTCTATAGCAATATAGAGTGGGAAAGCAGCAGTGTGATTGGACAATTAATAGACACTGCAGTAAATAAAACTTAATAAAAACATCTGTCTCGTCCAGGACAGGAGTCTATGCAGACTGGTGCGCCATAGCCAATCAGAGTTACAGTAGGCCTATATGAAAATAAGTAATTTGCCACATGGGCCTGCCATCATTCCCTTTGAACTGGACTGTGTGTTTACAGGCAGTAGCAACAGCACCACTTTAGACCATTAGAACGCATTAGCCAAAAGCCACAAATAACACCTGAATGGATTTCTGCAAATATGTAAATACCACAGGAGTCCTATTGTTCAAACAACCATGAAAAGGTAAGCTCTCTCCATTAGTTGCCTATGCACATCAACAACTAATGCTAGCCAGAGCGAGATGAGCTAAAATCTAATGAGGGCACATTAGATAAACCCTCTCAAACTTTTTCAGCTAGTTGGTCATCAAAATTGCACTAATAAACGATGGGGAATAGTAGTCTGCTCGCCCTTATGCAGCTTGCCTGCCAATGCATGCTTGTCCCAACCCACGTTTTGACACTTAAATGGGAATTTGTCAAATACATTTGATTGACAACTAAGATATATGCTAACTGTGGATAACAGTTGTTCAAGTTTAGCATAGCTAGCTAGCTAGCAAAGCGATTCACATTTCTTGCTAGCTAACAAAATGAGGGTAAAAAGTTGGTCACTCAGCCACTCCAATGACATGACATCCTCCCAGCAGCTAGCTAGCTAACGTTAGGCTCCGTGTTTTTAGCTTGCTAAATAAATAGCTAGCTACATTAATAGATACGCTTTCCCAGGGTGTCAAACTCAATCAGTGCATGGGACATATTGAAAAAACACAACAAATTTGCGGGCCAGACATGGCCTATTTGTTTTTACAAAAAATCGTGCAACTGTGACCCAAACAGGCCATTGTTTTTAAAATATGGCCCTTTATAATATCCACTAAGGATGCGGTATATAGTATTTTAACATATTAAAACAAAATTAGAGATAAATCATATTTGTCCAGCCTTTGCTGCTATGTTCGCAGATGTTGCTGCGACGCTAATCAAAAAGTATTTAATAACTTCAAATAACAAAAACGTTAGGTTGTTGTAACATTCAAACTCAAAACATGTTTTTCATTTTTTTGCACGGCATGGATCACCCGTGAGGTTGAATGCAGCATTGCTGTATGGTGCACTCAAAATGTATTGTAGTTGAGTAGCCAGCCTAGGCTACTGCTCAAATGTTGCTGTAATGGGCCTACATGTTTCTCCTTTGCATGGTGTTTCATTGCAGGTTTAGTTCTTTGGTTATTGTCAAGCTTTAAAAATCGAAGCCAGACTGCAACCTTTTAATAGCCTAGCTAGGACTGTGGCATGTGTCTGTATACTTTCTCTCATCTGCCAGCTGTAAACATGACACACGAAAGCAGCGGAATTGAAGTTGAATTCACTGATGCGAGCACATCATGCTATAATGTAATAAAATAGATGACTCAACTGTTGACTCATTTATACTTGCTTGTGTGTACTATGCGGCCCGCAGGCCTTTTGTTTGATACATGTGCGCTAGCCTATTAGCCACATTATGACTGACTTCTGATCATTGCCCGTGCTAGTTTGATTGTATTGACAGTCCCAGCCTACACTCGTCCCTTTTTGTTCGAAATATTGAGTCATTAAAACTGAAACAGTGCATCCGGAATGGGTGGAGGCAGCAAACAATGTACCAGGCCAGCTGTGATTTACAATCTGATAGTAATATTTTTTGGACTACCAAGACATTTATTATTATATTATACAGAACAAAAATATAAACGCAACATGTGAAGTGTTGGTCCCATGTTTCATGAGCGGAAATAAAAGATCCCAGAAATGTTCCATACACACAAAAAGCTTATTTCTCTCAAATGTTGTGCACAAATTTGTTTACATCGCTGTTAATGAGCATTTCTCCTTTGCCAAGATAATCTATCCACCTGACAGGTGTGGCATATCAAGAAGCTGATTAAACAGCATAATCATTACACAGGTGCACCTTGTGCTGGGGACAATAAAAGGCCACTCTAAAATGTGCAAATTTGTCACACAACACAATGCCACAGATGTCTCAAGTTTTGAGGGAGCTTCCAATTGGCATGCTGACTGCAGGAATGTCCACCAGAGCTGTTGCCAGATAATTGAATGTTCATTTCTCTACCATAAGCTACCTCCAACGTCATTTTAGAACATTTGGCAGTATGTCGGTCCAACCGGCCTCACAACCGCAGACCACGTGTAACCTGCGGGATCGTCTGAGACCTGCCACTCTGACAGCTGATGAAACTGAGGACTATTTCTGTCTGTAATAAAACCCTTCTGTGGGAAAAGCTAATTCTGATTGGCTGGGCCTGGCTCCCCAGTGGGTGGGCCTATGCCCTCCCAGGCCCACCCATGGCTGGGATTAATTGACTTTGTATCAATAGAGAATAGGCTGAAACTATGTTTTATCTGAGGTGCATGGATCCTCTGGGTGACCAGTGAGTGGACTTAGTGTGCACCCTAACCCTGCCTCACCTTTTATCTGTCTGTTTTCTCTTTCTCTTTCAATCAGACTGCAAGATGAGATGGTTCTTAGACAGGATGCAGAGAGCAACTTGAACACCTTTAGACAGGTGAGGTCCTTTCTCTCATAATTCGTATCAATTTCACTATTATTGACCATGTTCCTCTTTGTATGTGATCTTCACAGCCCGTCTTTTTATATGAGGAATATACACGTCACATTGACCTAAGGATTCTCTGTGTGTAGGACGTGGATGAGGCATCTCTGAACCGTGTCCAGTTGGAGAGGAAGATAGACGCGCTGCAGGATGAAATCGCCTTCCTCAAGAAGATCCACGAGGAGGTGAGCTTCAGCTTCCCCTCGTCTCTATGGCAATCTCTAGTCCTTACTGACCTCTGTTTCCATCTCTAAAGTAAATAGTGAATATTCAGAGAATGAAAGAGGTGACCTTTAACCTTTAAGACTGTGGTTGGTTCTCTATAGGAGCTGCGTGAGCTGCAGGAGCAGCTGATGGCCCAGCAGGTCCATGTGGATCTGGACGTGTCCAAGCCAGACCTGACCGCTGCTCTGAGGGACATTCGGGTCCAGTATGAGTCTGTGGCCTCCTCTAACATTCAGGAGACAGAAGAGTGGTACCGCTCCAAGGTCATATCAGAAAGCTTGGGCTATTGCACATACATGTACAAACATTACTGCACAGGCAGACACACTACCATACAGATAAACATGCATACAGCCAGGTGTTGCACAATGCACACATTGACAACACACTATAAGATACTTTTAAATTATCCTGTCTCTTCTTTTGTTGTTATGCACAGTTTGCCGACTTGACCGACGCAGCCACTCGGAATGCAGACGCCTTGCGATTGGCCAAACAGGAGGGCAACGAGTACCGCCGGCAACTCCAGGCCATGACCTGTGACATGGAGGCACTCCGTGGAACAGTGAGTCGTCCAATCAGAGCAGAGTGTGCTGTATCAACAATGAGACATGAGAAGACCATGAGTCCCATGACTCCCCTCTCCAACTGAACCATCTCTCCTCTTTCATCTCTTTCTAAACCTCTTCCCCCTTCCTTTCCTTCTCCCTCGCTTCCTCCTCTCCTGCAGAACGAGTCTCTGGAGCAGCAGCTGCGTGAGATGGAGGACCGTTTCTCCGTGGAGACGGCTGGTTACCAGGATACGGTGGGTCATCTGGAGGAGGAGATCCAGACCCTGAAGGAGGGGATGGCCAGACACCTGCAGGAGTACCAGGACCTGCTCAACGTCAAACTGGCCCTGGACATAGAGATTGCCACCTACAGGAAGCTGCTGGAGGGAGAGGAGAGCAGGTGAGGAGATTAGGGTGGAGAGGAAGGAGGGTGGTGGAGGGAGAAGAGGGTGGAGAGGAGAGGAGAGGAGGGTGGAGGTGTAGGAAGAGAGGAGGGAGGAGGGAAGGCGAGAGAGGGTGTTGGAGGGAACAAAGTGGAGAAAACAAAGTGGATCCAATGAGCTGGGTCAGGAGGAGACAGTGTGATGAAGAAAGGAAAGAAAATAGACGGTGGCTGGTAGTTACTGATACTCTCTCTTCCTCTTCCTCAGGATCACTGTTCCAATGCAGAGCTTCTCTAACCTGCAGTTCAGAGGTGAGTAAGGGTATCCCGACCCAGCCATATTAGCTTACTCTATCATGGCATTGAATAATTTACCCAAACCATATGAATGATGTGCTGATGCATAAATCTCAAGTTAGCATTCGGCTCTGACTGGATTCATGGGCATCTGAAAGCTAAAGGTCTCTCTCACCCTCTCCCTGAGTATAGAGACCAGTATGGACACTAAATTCTCTCCAGAGGCCCATGTCAAGAGGAGCATCATAGTGCGGACTGTGGAGACTAGAGACGGGGAGGTATGTAGAACATCATAGATCATTGAATGAACCCATGGGGGATTAATTGCCATATCAGATGCGTGAATGTGCTTGTATTTCCTGCTTAGCTCCTCCAGAGGGCAGCATGCTACATTGTATTATTCAATACATGCAATTTCACAAGCTTTCAGATCACTTACAGACAGTCCCTCCCTACTGTTGCATCTACAACCTAACATGCCCTGTTCCCTGTTCTCTGTGTTTCAGATCATTAAGGAGTCTACGGCTGAGAGGAAGGAGATTCCTGACAGTCCTTAAAGGACACATGGTGCTAGCTATGTCTGTCACACTGTCCCCACTCCACAGTAACGCTTGGAGGCCTTGCATGATAATGATACCCTTTCCTGACAAGGCACCTCCCTCTTCTCCAAACCTCAAAGTCAGTTGCTACCACCTCACCATCCCCTTCCTCCCCTCTTCATCATAATCACCCCCAGACCATGTTACATCATTAAATACTTAGGAGTTTTGTTGAAACTCAAAATAAATCCCTCATTGCATCTTTGTTAGCACTTTTGCCAAAAAGTATTATTTTTCTATTACTGTAACTGTAGCTTGAGTGTGCTTGTAGATAGGCTTTAGTGCTAGGACGTTTGGCCTTGCACCTTAGAAGGAAGGGTCTTGGACTACTACCCTTGGTGATTAACAGACTTCATGCTGGGAAATGTATTTTTTGTTCAGCTCATAATAGTGACAGATCAGAGTGGGAAATGTTCTCATTGTGTTTGGATAGTAGCCAGAGAGGAGGCCTTGAAATGTAGTGACTGTTATTCAGCTGGTGGCAGGGGTCATGCTGAAGTTGTGTGGTTTGAGTGGATGTGAGAAGTCAAGAGGAAAGTACAGTTGCTGGGGTTAGCAGTGGACAGGATGGGTCTCAGACAAGGAAGATGACGTGTGTTCGACAGTGCTTTTGGCAGAACTGTTGGTGAAAATAAGCTGATTTAACCCTCCTCCAGGGCCAAACACCATATCTATTTCATCCCTCCATCATACCCCCCATCAGTGTTCCATCTCCATCTCTCCATCACTCTCCTTTGTTCTCTCTGTCACTCAGTCTCTGCCCAGTCTCTGCTCCTCTCTGGATGCAGTGGCTCTAGTTCCAGTGTTTCATTGCAACATCATATTTTAACACTAGAACAGTGTCTGGGCACATCCACTTACGCACCAGGGGTGAGAGGGACAGGATGGAGGTGAGACAGGGAGTTCAGGGAAGTATTGACGAGACCCTTACCTCTGAAACCCCCTGTTCCTCCCCCAGCCCCATCTCTGGAGTGTCAGTGATTGTAGAGAGCCACAAAAGAGGGTGTTGCTGAGATAGCATGGTGGTGGTGGAGCGGGTGGTGTTACATGGTGTCTCCCTGACGACAGCCCTCTCCAAGAAGCCCTGTTGTTGTTCTTTGGAGGGTGGAGGAGAAGAGGAGGGTTGGAGGGTGGCTGTCACAACACTAACTGTTTAGCCCAGCTCTCTCCATCCGCGTAGAACCCCTGCTGACATAAACAAGCTGCCACCTACCATTCAGTACAGATGGTGCCTTTACAGACTGCTTTTCATTCTATCTGTACTAAAGACAAACCGTAACTGTCTTCCAATGTGCCTGCCTTTCTTTCACATCTCCCTTCCCTCTGCTTTGCCTTCATGTTTTCACCTGTCAGCTCTAGATACTATTTATTATCTTCTTGTCTGCATCTTACAGTAGCCACAGCTGAACCACACTGCAGTAGGTCGAAGAAAAAACTAAAAGATGTGAACATAACCTTAGTTTTGACCAACATTATGACAACCCATTAACAACAATAAAACCATGTTGTTTGATTAGTATTTGTGTCTGAATGAGTCTTTTGTGAATGACAGTTGAGTTTTTATTTGCTTTGTTTTGTCCAACACAAGCTGTTGCTTGGATTGAATGTGTACTGTTGTATGATTGTGTGGGCTCATTAAATAAAGATAGATACAGTACCTGCTCACTGATGAATGCTACCCAGGGTATTTACCTTTTTTCATGAGATTATTTTATATACCCAGCACCTGCAAGATGTTGATGTGCGTACACTATGTTAGAAACTGGTTGTGTGGGCCGCCAGACTTCAGGAGGACAGTTGGAAACTTGTTGATTGGTCATAATCAATGGAACCCACATAGTCATAATCAACATGTGTCATTTATCATAATGATAATCATCCATCCATATGTAAGCTCCTATCGGTCATTAGAGGTATGTGGGAGAGATGATGACTGGCATGGCAGACCGCTGAGATTGACAGGAGTGGTCAATGTTCATCATCATCACTACGTTGGTTGTTGTCCAGTGGCGAGGGGAATTGAGGTGGGAGGGTTCGGCACCAAGGCCTAGATTTACTGCCATCGTCACTTGTCAGTGTCATTGTCAGTGCTCTGCCCAGGCCCCTACAGAAGCACTTAGACAGTATATTCTCTCACAGACGGGGTCAGACTGTAACACTGTTTTGGATGATCAAACAACCTATCCACACTTTCAGCCCTCAAGGACCTATCACTTCACTCCCTGCCCAGAATCTATGAGTCTTCCTGTAAGGAGAATGACTCAAAGAGAGATTATATAAGTGCTCTCAGTGGCCCCACACACACAACCTCACCTTCTACACTATTCTCTGGGGCCCTTCTGACAAACAGCCAGACAGGAGTTCAAGGAGGAAACATGCATATGTGTGTATGTATGTGGGGGGCAGGTCTATAGGAGTCCCAGTCACGCAGAGGCCATCCTTTACTCATCGCACAGCTAATGTATTTCTGTGTGTGTGTGTGTGTGTGTGTGTGTATCAGTGGAGGCTGGTGGGAGGAGCTATAGGAGGACAGGTTCATTGTAATGGCTGGAATGGAATTAATGAAACGTGTCAAACGTGGTTTCCATATGTTTTATGTGTTTGATACCGTCCTATTTATTCCGTTCCAGCATTACAATGAGTCCGTCCTCCTATAGCTCCTCCCACCAGCCACTACTGGTGTGCATGTGCAGATGTGTGTGTGTGTAGGCGTGTGTATGTGTGTTTGTGTGTGTGCGTGTGTGTGTGTGTGTGTGTGTGTGTGTGTGTGTGTGTGTGTGTGTGTGTGTGTGTGTGTGTGTGTGTGTGCAGTACTGTATGTGTCTGTTTAGCCTGGCTCTTATCAGTGGACTGGCTTGTCTCAGGTCTGGGATGGAGGTGGCCTCGAGCTGAAGGAATTCTGGCTAGATAAAACACTCACTCCACCAGGGTGTGGGCCCTGACGTCTGGCCCACTGCAACTTTTCCAGCCAATCTTTCAGAGGTGGGGGTAAGGACCGGTTACTATTAAAGGGCTTTTTCTCCTCAGCATCTATACGTACTGTAGAACTACGGTGAGAAAGGGGTCACAATGAAGTTATCTCAGGAGTGTACTTCTCAAAATCCCCTACACTTCATCAGTTCCCTTGTTGACCCCAAACATCACACAATCCTGTACACCCCACCCACAGCTTATTGACCCCAAACATCACACAACCCTGTACACCCCACCCACAGCTTATTGACCCCAAACATCACACAACCTTGTACACCCCACCCACGGTTTATTGACCCCAAACATCACACAACCCTGTACACACCACCCACGGCTTATGCACTCACAGGGCTCCTGGCAATACAGACCTCTTCACTCCATGAGAGAGGATGACTAAAATGACCCATCATTTGTACTCTAACAATCATTATAATGAGGATAATGAGTATGCTGCCGTCTTCTTTTCCCGACACTTTTTGAAACCAGTGTGTGTTTGTTTGTCATCTCTCTACGCTAACAGAATCCATAATGAGCTCCCCTAATGCATTTGATTGTACCAGCGCAGAACATCAAGCACTCTTCCTCATCAATCACTACTCCAGCACTCAGCTCTTATTATGTAAAGGTACACAGAGAACTAATGCTGGTAATAAGATGCTAGATGTGTGAGCATCACACACATGCCCTATCTCTTTGTTGCAGCCAGCACCCTTCTCCTCTCAGCCCCCTTGTCCTCTCCCCTCTTCACTACACATTCCTGCCCTACTCGGCCCTCTCACCAAAGGGTCATGGGAAGGCATGTGTGCTTGTTGGTTAATTTTAGCCCTCATTTCATCAAGCCCATTGAGACACAACACAGAACAACCACGTCAACCCCTCCACCAAACACCACCACCCTAAAGCAACTCTCTCTGTCTCTTTGATTCTCTAGCAGACTCCATAAACAACTGCAGTGACTTTTGACACACTAAGGCTACATTTACAGTGGGGGAAAAAAGTATTTAGTCAGCCACCAATTGTGCAAGTTCTCCCACTTAAAAAGATGAGAGAGGCCTGTAATTTTCATCATAGGTACACGTCAACTATGACAGACAAAATGAGAAAAAAATATCCCGAAAATCACATTGTATACACATAAGTATTTGGTCAATAACAAAAGTTTCTTAATACTTTGTTATATACCCTTTGTTGGCAATGACACAGGTCAAACGTTTTCTGTAAGTCTTCACAAGGTTTTCACACACTGTTGCTGGTATTTTGGCCCATTCCTCCATGTAGATCTCCTCTAGAGCAGTGATGTTTTGGGGCTGTCGCTGGGCAACACGGACTTTCAACTCCCTCCAAAGATTTTCTATGGGGTTGAGATCTGGAGACTGGCTAGGCCACTCCAGGACCTTGAAATGCTTCTTACAAAGCCACTCCTTCGTTGCCCGGGCGGTGTGTTTGGGATCATTGTCATGGTGAAAGACCCAGCCACGTTTCATCTTCAATGCCCTTGCTGATGGAAGGAGGTTTTCACTCAAAATCTCACGATACATGGCCCCATTCATTCTTTCCTTTACACGGGATCAGTCGTCCTGGTCCCTTTGCAGAAAAAACAGCCCCAAAGCATGATGTTTCCACCCCCATGCTTCACAGTAGGTATGGTGTTCTTTGGATGCAACTCAGCATTCTTTCTCCTCCAAACACGACGAGTTGAGTTTTTACCAAAAAGTTCTATTTTGGTTTCATCTGACCATATGACATTCTCCCAATCCTCTTCTGGATCATCCAAATGCACTCTAGCAAACTTCAGACGGGCCTGGACATGTACTGGCTTAAGCAGGGGGACACGTCTGGCACTGCAGGATTTGAGTCCCTGGCGGCGTAGTGTGTTACTGATGGTAGGCTTTGTTACTTTGGTCCCAGCTCTCTGCAGGTCATTCACTAGGTCCCCCCCGTGTGGTTCTGGGATTTTTGCTCACCGTTCTTGTGATCATTTTGACCCCACGGGGTGAGATCTTGCGTGGAGCCCCAGATCGAGGGAAATTATCAGTGGTCTTGTATGTCTTCCATTTCCTAATAATTGCTCCCACAGTTGATTTCTTAAAACCAAGCTGCTTACCTATTGCAGATTCAGTCTTCCCAGCCTGGTGCAGGTCTACAATTTTGTTTCTGGTGTCCTTTGACAGCTCTTTGGTCTTGGCCATAGTGGAGTTTGGAGTGTGACTGTTTGAGGTTGTGGACAGGTGTCTTTTATACTGATAACAAGTTCAAACAGGTGCCATTAATACAGGTAATGAGTGGAGGACAGAGGAGCCTCTTAAATAAGAAGTTACAGGTCTGTGAGAGCCAGAAATCTTGCTTGTTTGTAGGTGACCAAATACTTATTTTCCACCATAATTTGCAACGAAATTCATAAAAAATCCTACAATGTGATTTTCTGGAAAAAAAATGCTCAATTTGTCTGTCATAGTTGACGTGTACCTATGATGAAAATTACAGGCCTCTCTCATCTTTTTAAGTGGGAGAACTTGCACAATTGGTGGCTGACTAAATACTTTTTTCCCCCACTGTACATAGTTAGCCCAATTCTGATATTTTTTCCACTAATTACTCTTTTGAGCAATCACATCAGATCTTTTCACGTCAGAGGTTTTTCAGAGCTGATCTGATTGGTCAAAAGACCAATTAGTGAAAAGAAGATCAGAATTGGGCTGCCTGTGTAAATGCAGCCACACACACACACACACACACACACACACACACACGTTACCAAAGATACTGGCATACATCAGAGCTACAGGAGATGGAAGAGAGACATGTCAGAGACATCCAGCTAAAATGATAGGTGGTACTACATTTAAAGCAATGCAGCAATGCATATGAACACTCTCGACACACAGGCACCCCACAGCCACACACACAGACACGGACACAGACATAAACACACACACACGCACACCAATTCCATTAACACATCTAACTCCAGGCCATCAGACTGTTAAATAGTCACCACTATCCGGCCTCCACCCAGTACCCTGCCCTTTACCTTAATCACCGTTACTAGCCGGCTACCATCTGGTACTCTACCCTGCACCTTAGAGACTGCTGACCAATGCACATAGTCATTGAACCCACTTCATATATACAGTTGAAGTCGGAAGTTTACATACACCTTAGCCAAATACATTTAAACTCAGTTTTTCACAATTCCTGACATTTAATCCTAGTAAAAATTCCCTGTCTTAGGTCAGTTAGGATCACCACTGTATTTTAAGAATGTGAAATGTCAGAATAATATTAGAGAGAATGATTTATTTCAGCTTTTATTTCTTTCATCACATTCCCAGTGGGTCAGAAGACTACATACACTCAATTAGTATTTGGTAGCATTGCCTTTAAATTGTTTAACTTTGGTCAAACGTTTTGGGTAGCCTTCCACAAGCTTTCCACAATAAATTGGGTGAATTTTGGCCCATTCCTCCTGACGGAGCTGGTGTAATTGAGTCAGGTTTGTAGGCCTCCTTGCTCGCACACGCCTTTTCTGTTCTGCCCACAAATCTTCTATAGGATTGAGGTCAGGGCTTTGTGATGGCCACTCCAATACCTTGACTTTGTTATCCTTAAGCCATTTTGCCACAACTTTGGAAGTATGCTTGGGGTCATTGTCCATTTGGAAGACCCATTTGCAACCAAGGTTTAACTTCCTGACTGATGTCTTGAGATGTTGCTTCAATATATCCACATCATTTTCCTTCCTCATGATGCCATCTATTTTATGAAGTGCACCAGTCCCTCCTGCAGCAAAGCACACCCACAGCATGATGCTGCCACCCCCGTGCTTCACGGTTGGGATGGTGTTCTTTGGCTTGCAAGCGTTCCCCTTTTTCCTCCAAACATAACGATGGTTATTATGGCCAAACAGTTCTATTTTTGTTTAATCAGACCAGAGGACATTTCTCCAAAAAGTACGATCTTTGTCCCCATGTGCAGTTGCAAACCGTAGTCTGGCTTTTTTATGGCGGTTTTTGAGCAGTGGCTTCTTCCTTGCTGAGAGGCCTTTCAGGTTATGTCGATATAGGACTCGTTTTACTGTGGATATAGATACTTTTGTACCTGTTTCCTCCAGCATCTTCACAAGGTCCTTTGCTGTTGTTCTGGGATTGATTTGCACTTTTCGCACCAAAGTACGTTCATCTCTAGGAGACAGAACGCATCTCCTTCCTGAGCTGTATGACGGCTGCGTGGTCCCATGGTGTTCATACTGTTGTACTATTGTTTGTACAGATGAACGTGGTACCTTCAGGCGTTTGGAAATTGCTCCCAAGGATGAACTAGACTTGTGGAGGTCAAACATTATTTTTCTGAGGTCTTGGCTAATTTATTTTAGATTTTCCCATGATGTCAAGCAAAGAGGCAGTGAGTTTGAAGGTAGGCCTTGAAATACATCCACAGGTCCACCTCCAATTTACTCAAATTATGTCAATTAGCCTATCAGAAACTTCTAAAGCCATGACATAATTTCCTGGAATTTTCCAAGCTGTTTAAAGGCACAGTCAATTTAGTGTATGTAAACTTCTGACCCACTGGAATTGTGATACAGTGAATTATAAGTGAAATAATCAGTCTGTAAACAATTGTTTGAAAAATGACTTGTGTCATGCACAAAGTAGATGTCCTAACCGACTTGCCAAAACTATAGTTTGTTAACAAGAAATTTGTGGAGTGGTTGAAAAACAAGTTTTAATGACTCCAACCTATGTTTTTTTATTTTTTTATTTTATTTCACCTTTATTTAACCAGGTAAGACAGTTGAGAACAAGTTCTCATTTACAACTGCGACCTGGCCAAGATAAAGCATAGCAGTGCGATAAAAACAACCACACAGAGTTACATATGGGGTAAAAAAACATAAAGTCAAAGAAATACAACAGAAAATATATATACAGTGTGTGCAAATGTAGCAAGTTATGGAGGTAAGGCAATAAATAGGCTATAGTGCAAAATAATTACAATTAGTATTAACACTGGAATGCTAGATGTGCAAGAGATTATGTTCAAATAGAGATACTGGGGTGCAAAAGAGCTAAATAAATAACAATATAGGGATGAGGTAGTTGGGTGGGCTAATTTCAGATGGGCTGTGTACAGGTGCAGTGATCGGTAAGGTGCTCTGACAACTGATGCTTAAAGTTAGTGAGGGAGATAAGAGTCTCCAGCTTCAGAGATTTTTGCAATTCGTTCCAGTCATTGGCAGCAGAGAACTGGAAGGAATGGCGGCCAAAGGAGGTGTTGGCTTTGGGAATGACCAGTGAGATATACCTGCTGGAGCGCAGACTACGGTGGGTGCTGCTATGGTGACCAATGAGCTAAGATAAGGCGGGGATTTGCCTAGTAGTGATTTATAGATGGCCTGGAGCCAGTGGGTTTGACGACGAACATGTAGTGAGGACCAGCCAACAAGAGCGTACAGGTCACAGTGGTGGGTAGTGTATGGGGCTTTGGAGACAAAACGGATGGCACTGTGATAGACTACATCCAATTTGCTGAGTAGAGTGTTGGAGGCTATTTTGTAAATGACATCGCCAAAGTCAAGGATCGGTAGGATAGTCAGTTTTACAGTGTATGTAAACTTCCGACTTCAACTGTATTTACTGTATTCTAGTAAAGGATTATCCTATATAACTAATGCTGAAAAATGTATGCACTCACTAAACTGTAAGTCGCTCTGGATAAGAGCGTCTGCTAAATGACTAAAATGTAAATGTAAAAAATTTACACACCTTTTCTATTCATATACTGTCCATACTGTCTATTCACACCTAATGTACATAATGGACTCTGACATTGCTCGTTCTGATATTTCTTTCTTTATTTTATTTTATTTTGGGGATTTGTATGTATTGTTTTGTATTGTTAGGTATTACTGCACTGTTTAAGATAGAAACATAAGCATTTCACTGCACCTGTGATAACATCAGCAAAATATGTGTAATCAACCAATCAAACACTAAAACTGTGAACTGTCTTTGTTGATGGTTACTGACGACTCCACTAATCGTTATCAAGAGGTCGTAATCAAGGGGTCATACAATAAGGAACTTTAGGTCAATCAATGTTGGGATGATTCATATTATTCATAAAAAAAGGGATATATTTACAATAGACCGATGGACAGGTACATACTTATATGGAAAAGCATCTATTCTCATTAGAAACTGAGACAAGTGTTGTTCGGAACACACACCCCAGTTGGTCATTAGTGCCTGTCTCTTCTCTGGCACATATCCCATGTTGGCACTTGGGCCCTCTCCTGTGTCCCTTCAATAATCTACACCTGCACCTGCTGCCACACTGTCATCATAAAAAAAAACTAGTGTTTGTGCATGTGTGTGTCTGTGTGGGTGTGTGCAAGTGTACGTCCAGGCCAGAGGAGGCTGGTGGGAGGAGCTATAGGAGGGCAGGCTCGTTGTAAAGCCTGGAATGGAATTAATGGAGTCAAATGTGGTTTCCATGTGTTCGATGTGTTTGATACCGTTCCATTTATTCCATTCCAGCCATTACAATGAGCCCGTCCTCCTATAGCTCCTCCCACCAGCCTCTTCAGGTCCAGGCCCTTGCCATATTGTTAATTAGCATTTAGTTTAATGGTTAGGTTGAGGCCCTGCTATACACTGTCATCAAAACATACCCAGACTGTGCCTCTTGTTAAGTCAAAGTGCCCTCGCTGTTACATAATTTTATGTGAATCTTCTCCAATCTTCTCAGCCGTCGCCAGTGTTATCAGTGACTGGCTCAGGGAGCAGCAGGGTGAAGGAGCTTTGAGACATGAGAATGGAGAATTCCTACCAATGGTTTGACAGGATGACATGAGGCATGCATAAGGCATTCTAATTGACATGTGTTGATGACACCTTCCAGCCATTGTTATGTTTTCTCACCTTTATCTTGAAACAAGATTATACACTAGACTGCTGTTGTTTCCTGTCTGACATAAGAGCTGTATTTTATTTTACACTTTTTATTGGTGTATCTTTTCTTATCTGCCTCTTGTCACATGACATATAAATGGGCTGTCATTCACTAAGTTGGTTCAGTGGGTGTTTATGAGGAGGGGGGATGCCAATTCCCAGAATTGTGATCTTGTTTGTCTTTTTTTTGTATTATTAAAGGCCCAGTGTAGTCAAAAGCGTGATTTTCCTGTGTTGTATATATATTTCCACACTATGAGTTTGGAATAATACTGTGAAATTGTGAAAATGATGATAATGCCCTTTTAGTATAAGAGATGTTTGAAAAGACAGTCCTAGCAAAATTCTGTCTTGAGAAATTGCTCTTTGCTAAGAAGCTACTTTTGTTTCTTTTTGATCATTTTCATTTAAAACAATCACAGTAAGGTACTTAATTGTTACCCAGAAATGATTTGATATTGAGATAAAAACTGCTGCATTGGACCTTTAACTGTGTGGTCACTTATAGCATGAATTCACCAAGAAAGAAGGACAATTAAACATTTACGGATCACGCACAAACACACTGGACTGACACCCTTCAACCAGTCAAGTATTGATATTAAAGAAGTGAAGAGGAGCGCTACAGAGGCCAAAGAGAGAGAGAGGGACTATTTTTAGAGTGGAGACTTGTGATGTGCAGTGAAGCCGTTGATGAGGGTGTCTTGCTCACTGTCAAAAAGTGGCAGGCGCCTCTGGTTTGATGATGACTCCCCCTTCCCCCGCGCAGTGCTTGGTAAAACCTGTCAAATGGGGAGGGCGCTAGGGGTGTGTGCATCCGAGATTCGACAAATAGTAGCTTCTTCTACTGTCGGGATGAAACGTAGTGGTTAAGACTTCGATTTACCCCTTTTCTTTCACTTCTCTATGATCTTGTTGATGGGGAGGGCGGTGTTGGTTTTTCTCCTTTTCATTAATGATGATAACGACTGGCAGAGCTAGACTAATTATAGAGCCTGTTTATTATTTTGTTGGCAAAGTGAAACGTTTTATGACTAATGAATACAGTTTTTACACTTGCCTGTGTACGGCGCGCAAAAACCGGCTTCCAGTCCTCTCTCCTGTGGAGCGAGCGCCTTTTTTTTTATCGCCCTGGCAACTGGTACTAGTGGCTGCTGCCTTGTGACATTTTCTTGTCGCTTTGCTCATCAGCCATCGCATATTGAATTCGCCTTTTTGCACCCGCCTGTACGCGGGGCCATTTTTGCATAGGGTATTTCCCAACGTCTTTTATTTGATTTATTTAAAACTCTGGAGGTTCATGCGTCGGAGAAGTCTAATCTTGCTGAGTCAAAATGCCTGTGAGACGCGGTCATGTAGCCTTCCAGAACACTTATCTGGATACCATTATCCGGAAATTCGATGGACAAAGTAAGTGGACACACTTTGCATTATGACTGAAAAAGTAATAACATAATGTGACTATGAGCAAGCTGTCATAACTGTATCATCCCAAAAACAAACAATTAGACTGGTTGGAAATTAAAATGTGTGCCTTTTCCATGTAGCCATTCAATCATGCAAAGTGTAATAAATGTAAAGACAAATGCATTTTTCTAGTGGTCCCTTGCATTGCACAGGTGTTACTGCATTACCCTGTAAGCCGCTCTCCTTCTATCTCTACATTTTGATTTACAGTTCAAACTTAGGTTATGTCCATATGCATGTACTGAATATACCAAATGGTCATGTTTAATACTATACGTGTGCGTGTGTGTGTTTAATATGTCTTTGCACCTGCCTATGTTTTCCGCATGTTGCATGAATTCACATGCTGCATTAGATTATATTGCATGAGTTGACATGTTCTCTGTCCCTACACTGGTCACACCACTGGATCCTGATAGAAAGAGTACATTCTGTCTTTGCTTTACAGAGTTTGCATGTGACCACTGACCACTAAAACACACTCTGTTAGTGCATATAACTGAGTGATATCCTTCTTGAACAGGGCCTTATGCAGCACACTTTACACTTTACAGTGCCTCTGTTTTCATGCTTTTGTCTTGAATTAAATGGTATCGTAGTTGACTATTGCTCACACAGAAACCGCACCAGAATTTCTTTGCAACTCACTCAAACAAAACATAACTGATTTATTCAGCAAAGAAGAAATCCAGTTGTTTTAAAAAAGAGTAATGGCTCTGATTAGCACTGAATTGCAATTACAGTAGAGGCCTATAACCTAGCTCAGAAGTGGCCTATCTCTATGCTACTGTAAGTCCGACTGTGCCTGTCACTGTCAGTGTTCTCTAGTCACAGTGTGAAGACAGTCTGTTGACCACAGAGGTACTGCTCAAAATAACCCTCCACCCGCTGCTCCACATTAAAGGGAGAAGATGCAATGTTCCACTTTTCACCTCCATTTCATGTTGAAGGATTTCAGCTTGTTTAATTTGCTGGGCTGGCAGGTGACAGTTCGGAATTAATTGTGTTACTCTGGGATTTTCAAAGCTCTCTGTAGAGGTGTCCTCAGAGACCGATAAGTCCCATCAAACTGATGTCTTCCTTATCTGTGTGTGCGTGCGTAAGCATAGCACGCGAGTGTGCCTGCCTGGTGATGCGTGTGCCAAACCACTGCTGCTTAGCAACAATCTGAATCTGGGTGTCTGTGTTCTGAGGCATTGATAATGACTTTGGATAAGATGTGCTTTCCACCAAACGACCTCACCTATTTACTCTACACAGAGGAACAAGGAGTGGGAAGGGGTTCTGCTTTTTCTGGGCGAAGCACTAAATCGCTCTCCTCTCATTTGTTTCAATGGGGAAGAATGAGAGTTGTGTAACTCAGTTTCACCAGGGGATAATAAGAGGAGTGGAGACAGTCAGAGGCACATACTTTTGAGCAGCATTTCAACATAAACTGTACTGATTGAATATCATGCTGTACAACAATATCAGTGTAGCTGATGGGACTTCGAAGGCAATTGTCATTAGCGCTGGAGACAATAGCCACACTCATGAACCTAGGTAAGGAAGGCTGAAACCTATTGTAGTATATTTTGATCTTGATTGCAGACCAGGGGAGTGGACTGAGGTAGACAGAGATGGAGCCTCAGAGGAACTGTCATTGCTGAGTCCAGCTGCTCCGTATTAGTCCCTCTGGGGCCATCTTGAATCATTGCACTGATATGATTTGTGCTACAGAGAGACAGGCTTGATTACTCCAATTTCAACTTGATGTTGAGGTGAATGTGGTTAGTTGAGTGGGATACTGAAGTTAACACAGTCCAGACTTGAATCGGATCTGATTGAGAGAGACCTCTCCTTGAAATGATCATTACCTGAATATGATAACTGAATGTTTCTGAAGTTGGATAAACTTTGAATGTCCGACTTTGCATATTGCATTTGCTGTAATAAGCCTTCAATTATAATTTTAATGTAATTTCCCACATTCCCACCATATTCGTCCATTTTCATATCTGCTCTGACCTCTACCTCTCCCCTTGGTTTCCTACCAGATCGTAAGTTCCTGATAGCCAACGCCCAGATGAAGGACTGTGGCATTATCTACAGTAACGAGGGCTTCTGCCAGATGTTTGGCTTCTCGCGGGCAGAGATCATGCAGCAGCCCTGCACCTGCCAGTTCCTGGTGGGTCCTGGCACCATGAAGACTGCCCTGACACAGCTGGCACAGGCCCTGCTAGGGTCAGAGGAGCGCAAGGTGGAGATCCTGTACTACAACAAAGAAGGTAAGGAGAAGGTGGAGGGGTAGATTGAGATTCAGAGAGAAAGAGATGGAAAGAGCAAGGGAGTCAAAGTGACAACATTACTCCCCTTCGTTATAGTGGGGAGTGCTGTAAAGGTCACATACAGAATATTTTGGTCCCTCCAAGTGTCATGGCTGTCTCCCTCTCACTTTTATATATAATGCTACTGAATGATGCAGTGTTACAGTATGTTGAGTCAGTTGCTGCAGACTCGGTGAACTCTCATCTACTAATTTACTTGTCTGGGGAGTGGACATGGTGGAGCTGTCTTGGCCTGCTCACCTCACCTGTAACATGTTTATTCATCCCCACTCCCCATTATCCTCCTGTGCATAGCTGCAGGAAGTAGTTTGGGGGTGGGGTGCTGCAGGGGGATGGGGGGATGCAGATTATCAATTTTTTTCTGCCCTACAGACGGCTACATAGGTCTGCTAATACAGGACAAGTAAAGGCACAGTGCACTACTTTTGTGATTTTTAAAATAAAAAATACATTTTAAAAACTTTTCTCACGGCTATGCTCCTGTGTTTTGTCTCTGGTACACAGGACCAGGGGTTGGAAACAAAATTATTTTCCGATCGTTTCGTTCTGAACAGAACCATATATTATTTTTTTCGTTCCACTGTTCCGACCAGCAAAATAAAGTTTGCAACTGGTTCAAACCCCCAAAAAGTACAGTTTATATTGTTCCTGTCACGGATTCTGCCGAGGCTGCTCCTCCTTGCTCGGGCAGGCTTCGGCGTTCGTCGTCCCCGGAGTACTAGCTACTGCCGTTCGATGTTATCGGTGTTTGTTTAGTTTTGTCTGTATTGTTTACACCTGTTCGTCATTATGTTAATTGTTTCCCTTATAATTACCCCTGTCTCTCATCTGTACTTTGTGTGTGATTGTTTTCCCCTTCACGTTTGTCTATTTTGTGAGCGGGTTATTTCCTCCCTGCTTGGAGTTATTTTCTGTGTCCTTTTGGATCCTTTTCGTATTAAAAGTACGTATCCGAGAGTTCTGTGTCCTGCGCCTGACTTCGTTTACCGCATCTCACAGACAGTCGTGACAGAATCACACACCTTACCATGGAGTCAGCAGGAGCGACGGCACCGACTGGATCACTCGAGGAGCGCGTCCTACAACAGGCAGCGATGCTCCAAAATCTTGGTGCCGCTATGGATAACGTTATGAACACTTTGGGACGATGGGAGAGAGGAGGTTTGCCCACACCTCCTCCAACGATACCACCACCATCGGCTACTCCTATCGTCTCACATCCGGAGTCCAGTGGGATTCGGATCTCGCTCCCGAGGGCTTATGATGGCACCGCAGCCGGGTGTCAGGGTTTCCTGCTCCAGGTGGAACTTTATCTGGAAACCATTCACCCGGCACCCTCGGGATACGAGAGGGTATCCGCCCTCATCTCCTGTCTGTCCGGCAAGGCACTGGAGTGGGCCAACGCCGAGTGGGGAGGGATAGACGCCGCTACTGTGAACTATGCGGAGTTCATCCGCCGCTTCAGGGCAGTGTTCGATCATCCCCCGGAGGGGAAGGCGGCGGGTGAGCGTCTATTCCACCTCAGACAGGGGAGGAGGAGCGCGCAGGAATTCGCACTGGACTTCCGAACTCTGGCTGCCAATTCGGGATGGAATGAGAGGGCCCTCATCGACCACTACAGATGCAGCCTGAGGGAGGACGTTTGTCGAGAGCTGGCCTGCAGGGACACCAACCTAAGCTTCGATCAGCTGGTGGATATGTCGATTCGCTTGGATACCCTGTTGGCTACCCGCGGACGTCCAGCGCTGGGGCCGTCCATTCCATCCCCCAGCACCTCCGAGCTGAGCCCTATGGAGCTCGGGGGTGCTGGTAGTAGGGAGGCCAGGAAGGAGGCTGTCCCCTGCACCAACTGTGGCCGCCGAGGACACACGGCGGTTTGGTGCTGGGGAGGGTCTCCTCGGATTCGAGGCAGCAGGCAGCGCACTGATGAGTCATTCCCGGTTAGTAAGGTCCCAACTCACCCAGAGCTCTCTGTTGTTCATATGTGTATCCAAGTGATGTTTCCAGAAGTTTCTTCTTACTCCCAGCATAAGGCGCTAGTCGATTCAGGCGCAGCTGGGAATTTTATCGATCGCCATTTCTCATACAAGTTAGGGATCCCTATATTACCAGTCGATGTGCCCTTCCCTATCCATGCCCTAGATAGCCGGCCTTTGGGGTCGGGATTGATTAGGGAGGTCACAGCGCCACTGAAGATGAAAACACAGAAGGGTCATGAGGAGACTATACAGTTGTATTTAATTGACTCCTGCGTTTCCAGTGGTGTTGGGACTTCCCTGGTTAATATCTCATGACCCCAACATTTCATGGCAACAGAGGGCTCTCAAGGGATGGTCTGATCAGTGTGTGGGGCGGTGTGTAGGTGTTTCCGTAGGGGCAACGACGGTGGAGAGTCCGAACCAAATGCCCCCAATGCACATTCCTCCTGAGTATGCCGATTTGGCAAGCGCCTTCTGTAAGAAGAAGGCGACTCAATTACCACCTCATCGACAGGGGGATTGTGCGATAGACCTCCAGGTTGGCGCGGCGCTCCCTCGCAGCCATGTGTATCCTCTGTCTCAGGAGGAGACGGCTGCTATGGAGACATACGTCGCCGAATCCTTGAGACAGGGATACATACGGCCTTCCACTTCTCCTGCGTCCTCAAGTTTTTTTTTTGTGAAGAAGAAGGATGGGGGTTTACGCCCGTGTATTGATTACCGTGGTCTCAATCAGATCACTATTAAATACAGCTATCCTCTCCCTCTGATTGCTAGTATGACGGAGTCATTACACAGGGCGCGCTTCTTCACAAAATTGGATCTCAGGAGCGCTTACAACCTGGTGCGCATTCGGGAGGGAGATGAGTGGAAAACAGCCTTCAGTACCACCTCGGGTCACTATGAGTACCTCGTCATGCCATACGGTCTAATGAATGCTCCTTCAGTCTTCCAATCATTTGTAGACGAGATTTTCCGGGATTTGCATGGACAGGGGTAGTGGTGTATATTGATGACATTCTGATATACTCCGCTACACGTACCGAGCATGTGTCCCTGGTACGTCGGGTGCTGGGTAGACTGTTGGAGCATGATCTGTATGTGAAGGCAGAGAAATGTCTGTTTTTCCAGGAGTCCATCTCCTTCCTGGGACACCGGTTGTCTGCGTCAGGGGTGGAGATGGAGATTGACCGCGTTTCAGCCGTGCGTAATTGGCAGACTCCAACTACAGTAAAGGAGGTGCAGCGGTTTTTGGGTTTTGCCAATTACTACCGGAGGTTTATCCGGGGTTTTGGACAGGTAGCGGCTCCCATTACCTCCCTGCTAAAGGGGGGCCCGGTGCGTTTGCAGTGGTCGGCTGAGGCGGACAGGGCGTTTAGTCATTTGAAGGACCTGTTCACCTCAGCTCCGGTGCTGGCACATCCGGATCCCTCTTTGGCATTCCAAGTCGAGGTGGATGCGTCCGAGGCGGGGATCGGTGCTATACTGTCTCAGCGCTCGGGCACGCCTCCAAAACTCTGCCCCTGTGCTTTCTATTCTAAGAAGCTCAGTCCAGCGGAGCGCAATTATGACGTGGGGGACAGGGAGCTGCTAGCTGTGGTCCAGGCCCTGAAGGTGTGGAGACATTGGCTTGAGGGGGCTAACCACCCTTTTCTCATTCTGACTGACCATCGTACCCTGGAGTACATCCGGGCAGCGAAGAGACTGAACCCTCGTCAGGCTAGGTGGGCCATGTTTCTGGCCCGGTTTGTCTTTAAGATCACGTATATCCCCGGGTCACAGAACGTTAAGGCAGACGCCCTGTCCCGACGATATGACACAGAGGAGAGGTCCATTGAGCCCACTCCCATACTACCGGAGTCTTGTCTCGTGGCACCGGTGGTGTGGGAGGTCGACACGAAATCGAGCGGGCGTTACGTACAGACCCTTCTCCCCCAGAGTGTCCAGAGGGACGGAGGTACGTGCCGCTCGAGGTCCGTGACCGACTGATTTATTGGGCTCACACGTCACCCTCCTCTGGTCATCCTGGTATTGGTAGGACGGTGCACTGTCTTAGCGGGAAGTACTGGTGGCCCACCTTAGCTAAGGACGTGAGAGTTTACGTTTCTTCCTGCTCGGTGTGCGCCCAGTGTAAGGCGCCTAGACACCTACCCAGGGGGAAGTTGCAACCTCTCCCCGTTCCACAACGGCCGTGGTCTCACCTGTCGGTGGATTTTGTCACGGACCTTCCCCCCTCCCAGGGGAATACCACGATCTTGGTCGTTGTGGATTGGTTTTCTAAGGCCTGCCGTCTCATCCCTATGCCAGGTCTTCCTACAGCCCTACAAACGGCCGAAGCCCTGTTTACTCACGTTTTCCGGCACTACGGGGTGCCTGAGGATATAGTGTCTGATCGGGGTCCCCAGTTCACCTCTAGAGTGTGGAGGGCGTTCATGGAACGTTTGGGGGTCTCGATCAGCCTTACCTCGGGTTTTCACCCTGAGAGTAATGGGCAGGTGGAGAGAGTAAACCAAGATGTGGGTAGGTTTCTGAGGTCCTACTGCCAGGACCGGCAGGAGGAGTGGTCGGGGTATATTCCCTGGGCAGAGATAGCCCAAAACTCACTCCGCCACTCCTCCACTAATCTCACTCCTTTCCAGTGTGTGTTGGGCTATCAGCCGGTTCTGGCACCCTGGCATCAGAGCCAGATCGAGGCTCCTGCGGTGGATGAATGGTTTCGGCGCTCGGAGGAGACATGGAACGCTGCGCACGTCCATCTGCAGCGGGCCATCAGACGGCAAAAGGCAAGCGCCGATCGCCACCGCAGTGAGGGTCCAGTTTATGCACCGGGAGATAGGGTCTGCCTCTCGACCAGAAACCTGCCCCTTCACCTGCCCTGCCGGAAGCTGGGCCGGCGGTTTGTGGGGCCATTTAAAGTCCTGAGGAGATTGAACGAGGTATGTTATAGGTTACAGCTGCCTGTTAATTATCGCATTAACCCCTCGTTTCATGTGTCTCTCCTCAGGCCGGTGGTAGCTGGTCCACTCCAGGAGAATGAGGTACGAGAGGCCCCTCCGCCCCCACTTGACACCGAAGGGGCTCCGGCGTACTCAGTCCGTTCCATCGTGGATTTGAGGCATCGGATGGGGGGTCTGCAGTATCTCGTGGAGTGGGAGGGGTATGGTCCGGAGGAACGGTGCTGGGTGCCTAGGAGGGACATCCTAGATCCCTCCCTGTTGACAGAGTTCCACCGGAGTCAGCCAACTCGCCCTGCTCCACGTCCTCCTGGCCGTCCCCGAGGCCGGGGTCGGCGCACTGCTGGAGCCGCGCGTCAAGGGGGGGTACTGTCACGGATTCTGCCGAGGCTGCTCCTCCTCCTTGCTCAGGCAGGCTTCGGCGTTCGTCGTCCCCGGAGTACTAGCTACTGCCGTTCGATGTTATCGGTGTTTGTTTAGTTTTGTCTGTATTGTTTACACCTGTTCGTCATTATGTTAATTGTTTCCCTTATAATTACCCCTGTCTCTCATCTGTACTGTGTGTGTGATTGTTTTCCCCTTCACGGTTGTCTATTTTGTGAGCGGGTTATTTCCTCCCTGCGTGGAGTTATTTTCTGTGTCCTTTTGGATCCTTTTCGTATTAAAAGTACGTATCCGAGAGTTCTGTGTCCTGCGCCTGACTTCGTTTACCGCATCTCACAGACAGTCGTGACAGTTCCTTTCTGATCCTTTTCCTGTTCCTTTTTATTTATTTTACATTTAGCTTGACAGTAAATTACATCACCAGTTATGCAGTATGGATAGAGCAGCTTGCAATGGAGCAGGCAAGCTATAGCTCAGTGAGTTATTTATATGCGTTATGGAAAGACAAGTGTAGGGCGTGAGATGCAACTGAAATTTTGCGAGTGGGGAGACAGCGAGAGAGGGTGGAGGAGAAGGAGGCTTGGCTTGAAGCGCTGGGAATTTTGTGATGACATGCATTATCTGAATTAGGCCCACAGAATTATACCTACGGAGGAGCGGCTTCTATGGAGGAATTTTGAATGTCTTTGAACTTCAGTGTTGGCTTAACGTTGGACCAGAGTAGCTGGCTAGCTAACAAGCTTGTGTACCTGAATTAAAAACACATCTTACCTTTTTATAGTTAATAAATCCAATGTGAAATGTGATAACTATAGTATCCCTAACTAGCATTGAAAAGTTAATTTACATTTTACATTTTAGTCATTTAGCAGACGCTCTTATCCAGAGCGACTTACAGTTAGTGAGTGCATACATGTTTCATAATAATCTCTCTCCCTATCTTCTGAATCATGTTTGTAACGTCAGTAGGCTACAGCTATGCTTCGGAGAGAGAAGGGCAGGTAGCCTACATGCGCACAAACTGGCAAAAAATTTCAGCTGGCAGGCAGACACTGGAAGAAGTTAATGATTGACAGAGGGAGAGCTTTGCATAGGCACTTTGTTCCGTTTTTGTGGGACAGTATAGATCACTTTCGTTCCCGGTTCTGTTTCTGTTCCTTAAAAATGTCATAATTTGTCAGTTTGGTTCCAACCGCTGCAAAGGACAGAGGGACAAGCAAACAGACCTGGCTAGTGAGGCTATAGACACAATACCTTGGTCATTTGGGCATGAGAAGTGCCGTGTCGGAGAGCTTGTTGTCATGGAAATATTGTCAGCGTGCCAGCTCAAATACACTGAACATCTATTTATTTTGTATCCCACTAATGCATACAGTCATGAACGCAGGTGCGCACCCAAGCATGTATGAATTGTAAATGGGTACAATTCATCATACCCATTAAAAATGCATTATGTTGCTGTACTTATAGTTAATTAATTGATCCTAAAACTGAATGAATGTGTTTGTTGGTTAATGTGTGTGTGTGAGTGTAAAACAGGGACATTTCGCCTGGGACATTTCGCCAGTCGCCACAAGGAAAATGGCTGTTTTAGGCTTAGGGGTTAGGGTTACAATTAGGGTTGGGGGTTAAGAGTTGGAGTTAGGGTTTGGTTAAGGGTTAGGGGTTAGGGAAAATAGGATTTTGACAAGGGTTGCATTTTATATTAAAAGTCAACAGTGCCAAAGGTACTTCAAACAAAGTACTGAGTAAAGGGTCTGAATACTTATGTAAATTTGATATTTCCGTTTTTTATTGTTAATAAATTTGCTAAAAGTTTTTGCTTTGTCATTCTGGGGTATTGTGTGTAGATTGACGAGGGGAAAAAAACTATTTAATCCATTTTAGAATAAGGCTGTAACGTAACAAAATGTGGAAAAAGTGAAAGGGTCTGAATACTTTCCGAATGCACTGTATCTAAGTAAGTGCTGAATTAATAAGGTGACGGGGCATCATATTGTGTTAGCTTTCTGCCATGTTTGAGAAGTCAAAGCCCTTTGGATGAGTTATCTGGACAGCTGCCACTGGTATCTTTTGATTTCCTTGCGTTTTTTCTCCTCTCTGTTCTCGGCCCGTCTCCTCCTCCATCTTCTCCGAGAAGAGCAGGCAGGTCCGTTGCCCTAGCGACTTCAGAATCCACACAGACACAGCGTGTACACATGCTGCTCCAGACAAGCATGCGTCAAAACTTTGTTCATATGCACAATGTCTCTCATTCACATTCGCTTGTAAATGTCCAAACTCACCAAAAATGACATTCAGTAGCTTCTACCTATATATGTATAACTCTATGAGCTGGATTGCCTGTCTTTGCAATTTGTTTATTTTCGTTTGCGCTCGTTAGCATATTTGGCTAGCAGTCTCCATGGAAATTCACTATTACTTCTGTTAATTTTGTTAGCATTCGGGTAATAGACGCCCAATACTGTTGTTTTTAGCATTTTTGGCGCCCCCTTGTGTACTAAGCCGGTATTACAGTAAATCCCGGGATGAGAGAAGGATGGTATGAAGATATGAAAATCTGGACACCGCCCAACCCTATGAATCAATTGTTTGGTCCCCACAAGGATAGTAAAACAAACGTGTGTGTGTGACCCTCCCCGTCTCTATTTTTAGACCACATTGATAGCAGAGTGAAGTCAGACCTGTGGGAGGACTGGTTGATTAGTGCTGAGCAATTAACCGAAATTTCAATTATTTTTTGTTTTTTAAACAACTAATTGACCGATGTCAGTTAAATAATCTGAATTCCATTTAGTTCATATTTTTTTCTGTGAGCTCAATGCGCACATAGCACAGTTTAATCAGATCCAGCCGGAACTGTGCGATGTAGTAGGGAGTTGTAGTTTCGAACAAGCCAATATTCTACATAATTTAGTGCATAAAACATGGTAATCAACTACAATGACCATAATCCATTGCGCATCTACTTGTCTGGTCTGTGTTTCTTTTACGCCTTCTACAGAGGAGACAGAAGTATGCACGATCGTGAAGGTGATATAGAGAGAAGCTGTTGCTTCGCAAGGTATCTCTACCTAAAAATACATGAACTAAGTGTTTGATAGTTGATATTCAGCAGTCATAAAAGTATGCCTTATTTACATTTACATTTAAGTAATTTAGCAGACGCTCTTATCCAGAGCGACTTACAAATTGGTGCATTCAACTTAGGATAGCCAGTGGGACAACCACATCTTGATCACAGTAAGTACACTTCTTCAAACAAGCAGCTGTGAGCAAAGTCAGTGCAATCAGGGACAACTACATCTCGATCACAATAAGTACATTTCTTTAAACAAGTGAGTGCTAGCAGGTGAAATAAGTCAGGTGTTAGTTTAGATAAAAGACAGTGGTAGTAAAGGGGGGGTAGAAGGATTACTATTATACTATTCCAGGGTATTCCTTAATCAGTGGTCAGTGACTCCGCTGTCCTGGCGTCGTGGGGGAGCTTGTTCCACCATTGGGGTGCCAGAGCAGTGAATAGCTTTGACTGGGCTGAGCGGGAACTGTGCTTCCGTAGAGGTAGGGGGGCTAGCAGGCCAGAGGTGAAGGTAAGGAGGTGCCGTTCCCCTCACAGCTCCGTAGGCAAGCACCATGGTTTTGTAGTAGATGCAAGCTTCAACTGGAAGCCAGTGGAGTGTGCGGAGGAGCGGGTGACGTGAGAGAACTTGGGAAGGTTGAACACCAAACGGGCTGCAGCGTTCTGGATAAGTTGCAGGGGTTTAATGGCACAGGCAGGGAGCCCAGCCAACAGCGAGTTGCAGTAATCCAGACGGGAGATGACAAGTGCCTGGATTAGGACCTGTGCCGCTTCCTGTGTAAGGCAGGGTCGTACTCTCCGAATGTTGTAGAGCATGAACCTGCAGGAGCGGGTCACCGCTTTGATGTTAGCAGAGAACAACAGGGTGTTGTCCAGGGTCACGCCAAGGCTCTTTGCACTCTGGGAGGAGGACACAATGGAGTTGTCAACCGTGATGGCGAGATCATGGAGCGGGCAGTCCTTCCCCGGGAGGAAGAGCAGCTCCGTCTTGCCGAGGTTCAGCTTGAGGTGGTGATCCGACATCCACACTGATATGTCTGCCAGACATGCAGAGATGCGATTCGCCACCTGGTTATCAGAAGGGGGAAAGGAGAAAATTAATTGTGTGTCGTCTGAGTAGCAATGATAGGAGAGACCATGTGAGGATATGACAGAGCCAAGTGACTTGGTGTATAGAGAGAATAGGAGAGGGCCTAGAACTGAGCCCTGGGGGACACCAGTGGTGAGAGCACGTGGTGCGGAGACAGATTCTCGCCACGCCACCTGGTAGGAGCGACCTGTCAGGTAGGACGCAATCCAAGAGTGAGCAGCGCCGGAGATGCCCAACTCGGAGAGGGTGGAGAGGAGGATCTGATGGTTCACAGTATCAAAGGCAGCAGATAGGTCAAGAAGGATAAGAGCAGAGGAGAGAGAGTTAGCTTTGGCAGTGCGGAGAGCCTCCGTGACACAGAGAAGAGTAGTCTCAGTTGAATGACCAGTCTTGAAACCTGACTGGTTAGGATCAAGAAGGTAATTCTGAGAGAGATAGCAGGAGCGTTGGCTAGAGACGGCACGCTCAAGAGTTTTGGAGAGAAAAGAAAGAAGGGATACTGGTCTGTAGTTGTTGACATCGGAGGGATCGAGTGTAGGTTTTTTGAGGAGGGGTGCAACTCTCGCCCTCTTAAAGACGGAAGGGACATAGCCAGCGGTCAAGGATGAGTTGATGAGCGAGGTGAGGTAAAGGAGAAGGTCTCCGGCAATGGTCTGGAGAAGAGAGGCGGGGATAGGGTCAAGCGGGCAGGTTGTTGGGCAGTCGCAAGATTTCATCTGGAGAGAGAGGGGAGAAAGAAGTCAAAGCATAGGGTAGGGCAGTGTGAGCAGGACCAGCGGTGTCATTTGACTTAATAAATGAGGATCGGATGTCGTCAACCTTCTTTTCAAAATGGTTGACGAAGTCATCCACAGAGAGGGAGGAGGGAGGGGGAGGAGGAGGAGGATTCAGCAGGGAGGGGAAGGTGGCAAAGAACTTCCTAGGGTTAGAGGCAGAGGCTTGAAATTTAGTGGTAGAAAGTGACTTTAGCAGCAGAAACAGAGGAAGAAAAAGTAGAGAGGAGGGAGTGAAAAGATGACAGGTCCGCAGGGAGTCTAGTTTTCCTCCATTTCCGCTCGGCTGCCCGGAGCCCTGTTCTGTGAGCTCTCAATGAGTAGTCAAGCCACGGAGCAGGAGGGGAGGACAGAGCCGGCCGGGAGGATAGGGGACATAGAGAGTCAAAAGATGCAGAAAGGGAGGAGAGGAGGGTTGAGGAGGCAGAATCAGGAGACCGGAGGGAGAAGGATTTAGCAGAGGGAAGAGATGATAGGATGGAAGAGGAGAGAGTAGCGGGAGAGAGAGAGCGAAGGTTGCGACGGCGCATTACCCTCTGAGTAGGGGCAGAGTGAGTAGTGTTGGAGGAGAGCGAGAGAGAAAAGGATACAAAGTAGTGGTCGGAGACTTGGAGGGGAGTTGCAGTGAGATTAGTAGAAGAACAGCATCTAGTAAAGATGAGGTCAAGCGTATTGCCTGCCTTGTGCGTAGGGGGGGACGGTGAGAGGGTGAGGTCAAAAGAGGAAAGGAGTGGAAAGAAGGAGGCAGAGAGAAATGAGTCGAAGGCAGACATCGGCAGGTTAAAGTCACCCAGAACTGTGAGGGGTGAGCCATCCTCAGGAAAGGAACTTATCAAGGCGTCAAGCTCATTGATTAACTTTCCAAGGGAACCTGGAGGGCAATAAATGACAAGGATGTTAAGCTTGAATGGGCTAGTGACTGTGACAGCATGGAATTCAAATGAGGAGATAGACAGATGGGTCAGGGGGAAAAGAGAGAATGTCCACTTGGGAGAGATGAGGATTCCTGTGCCACCGCCACGTTGACTAGATGCTCTCGGGGTATGCGAGAACACATGATCAGACGAGGAAAGAGCAGTAGGAATAGCAGTGTTTTCTGTGGTAATCCATGTTTCCGTCAGCGCCAAGAAGTCGAGAGACTGGAGGGTAGCATAGGCTGAGATGAACTCTGCCTTGTTGGCCGCAGAACGGCAGTTCCAGAGGCTGCCGGAGACCTGGAACTCCACGTGGGTCGTGCGTGCAGGGACCACCAGATTGGAGTGGTAGCAGCCACGCAGTGTGAAGCGTTTGTATGGCCTGTGCAGAGAGGAGAGAACAGGGATAGACAGACACATAGTTGACAGGCTACAGAAAAGGCTACAATAATGCAAAATAAATCAGAATGAAATTAACTAAACATCTGGGGAAGTGAGAGAGCGGGGCCTCCCTCGACTAACTTGGCAGAACAACTTGGCAGAACTGTCTTTTACTTTGAAGAACTACAAAATAGTGATTTTGTCAGACAGCATAGGCATCAGCTCTGTAGAGATGAGATGATGACTTGGAATGAAATAATAAATTCATCAAATAAAACAAATGGAATATAGACACCCAACGGAAATATTTTATTAAAGTAAAGTCATGTGAATAAATTACTGTTAATAAGTGATAAGCAGTAATGGGCAGTCACTACCATCATGAGACTTTTATTCATTGTTTTATTCTGTGTTGTTACAGCATTCAACCCACATAATGCATAGTGCATTTAATGTTTTTTTTTAAATATATCGAAACCAAAATCGAAAACCGTGATTATTTTTTGATAATCGATCCGAAAACAAACTGACCTCAAAAAGCACTAATCGCTCAGTACTACGGTTGATATACCACTCTATTCCCCTCTCTTCTGTAGTTCTCTCGCTCTCTTCCTTCCTCTCTCTCTTTCTCTATCTCTCCCTCTCGCTTGCCTTCTCCCCTCTTCCTACAGTCTGTCTACATTTCAATTGGTCTTATTCTCTAAACAGAAAGGAGGGTCTAATAAATGCCCTGGGAAAACATCCAGTCATGGAAAGTAACTACAAGACTTTACTGGTGTTTGAAAGGCATCTCCACAACTGAAATGAGATGGCAGTAACAGCCCACCAACAATGGAACCTGAGAATCTGAGCCTAAATGTGTTGAGTGTTAAAGAGAGCACAGTCAGATAAGATTAAACAATATTTACAGTTACTTGAGCTGTCCTGAAGTCTACTTAGTTACCTTTTGAGCTCAGATGAGTATGGCCATTAGCAGCTTTATAATGTTCTCTCTCTCCCCCCTGCAGGGACCTGCAGGCCCTGTCTGATTGATGTGGTCCCTGTGAAGAACGCAGAGGGACAGGTCATCATGTTCATCCTCAACTTCCAGGAAATCATTGACCCCTCCCTCAAGAAACCAGGGCTGAGACAGAGGATGGCCCAGGGCTGGGTAGGGGCAGGTCAGTGTGGAAAATGTGTGTGCGATGATAATGTCTATCTATCTGTCTGTCTGTCTGTCTGTCTGTCTGCATTAACCTGTTTATTCCATTGCTCTACGTTGAATGTAGCTGTGTTATAACATACAGAATGTGACTACATCCTGGTAGGTGTGCTTGTGTTTTTATGTAAAGTGTATGTATAAGCACTCTCTGGTTTCTCAGGGCAGAGTCGCAGGCTGAAGTTGAGACTGCCATCAGTGCGTGCAATGCGTCAGCCTTCCCTCGCCAAAGACCAGTTTGAGGGGGTGGTGGTGGACTACCTACAGGTAAGGTGGCCAGAGACTCCCATACACACATAGGCCTATACACACAGTACTCGTCTAAATATGACCTTACATAAAATATATCTTGATTATCTCAGTTCCTGTATCTCTTATATTTTGTAATGAAGAAAGCTTCAGTCATCACATACATTTAGCAGTAAGTAGAAATCTAGTACAGTATTTATCCTATGAGTGTCCTCTCCCTCCTTCCCTAATTCAGCCCAACAGTGAAGAGGTCCCTCTGAAGGAGTTCCGTATCCCATCCAAGGAGAGCTGCATGCAGTCTGAGACAGAGGCGCTGATAGAGCAGGACTACGAGTCCCCCCAGCCTGCAAGCTACTGCTCCCCCAAACGTCTGTCCCTATTGTCGGAGCGGCTGGACCCCAGCGTTCCCTTCCTCCCCAGCGGCCCATTCTCTAGTGCAGCCTTCCCCAGGACGGTCCTGCCCCGGAGCCGCTCCAGAGAGACTGTCGGCAGCCTCCGCAGAGCTTCCTCCCTGGATGACCTCGACAGCATGAGGGCCGAGTCGGGCCGAACAGGAGACCCACACTCCAACAGCAGTGAGTGCGTGTGTGTATATGTGTGTGTGTACCCAGTAAAACGTGTAGTCTGTTTCCATTGTTGTACCCCCTCTGACGGGAAGAAATGTGGTTGTCTCCTCTTACAGTTCCATCTGAATCAAAACAAACCAAGCCAAAGATACCTGGGCCTGTTGGAGGTATTCTGCTCTGTAGAAAGGAGAATCCTCACCCCCATTCCCCAAACACTGAGCATGTGCAGCAGCAGGGTCACTAATCAATGCCTCTACCCTATAGTGTGTGTGTGTGTGTGTGTGTGTGTGTGTGTGTGTACATGTTGTACCATACTTGTGAGTACCAGAAGTCCTCACAAGAATAGTAAACCAACAAAAATTCAGAGAAGTCAGGACATTTAGCCGGTCCTCACTTGTAAAAAGGCTATTTTAGTCTAAGGGATTAGGTTTAAAATTATGGTTAAGGGTTAAGGTTAGGGAAAATAGGATTTTTAATGGGAATCAATTGTTGGTCCCAAAAAGTCCTCACAAGTATAGTAAGACATAGCTGTGTGTGTGTGTTCTATAGGAGTCCCAGTCACGCAGAGGCCATCCTTTACTCATCACACAGCTAATACTATGGAGTGTGGGGCTGTGGGCTTCCCATCTATCCCAGGGAAATAAGACACTCCCTCTCACTTCATTACTCTATCTCTCTCAATTCAATTTAAGGGCCTTTATTGGCATGGGAAACATATGTTTACATTTCCAAAGCAAGTGAAATAGATAACAAACTCCCTCTGTATCTTTCTCACTCAGATGCTTTGCTGAGTTTAAACCAATATGTTTCTCACCTAGAGGAATGGGAATTGCATTATAACACATTAAATTTTTAGTTCTGAATGTGTTACTTGCAGTTTAAATAAAGGATTTGAGCGGTAATATAATATGTGAACTTGTCGTTAAAAATAGATAGATACACAGTAATGAGAGATGAGTGTTGTTGTGTGCAGACCTGAAGGCCGGTACTCTGAGCTCCACCTCAGACTCAGACCTGATGCGACGCAGGACCAGCACTTGCAGGACCAGCACTCGTAACCCCCTCACACTCAGCTTCGCCTCCGACCTCTTGCGACCGCCCTCGCCCACTGAGATTGAGATCATTGCTCCCAGCAAAGTAAAGGACCGCCACCGAGACGTCACAGAGAAGGTCACACATGTCACACAGGTGAGACACATGGTCCTCACTCGCACTCATATCACACAACCAGTCAACCTGTATTCTGCTTATATATTATGGGATTTTGAAAGTGAGCTTTTTCAGAACGGCATGTGAGATATTGTGTACACAGGATGTTGTGTGAAAGGAACGTTGGGTTATTGAGAAATGGTAGATTACATATTTTCGGTCTGGCTCCCTGTGTTGCAAGCTTTCTGCTGAGGATGCAGCTGCATGTCACTCAAGAGTTTCCACACGCATTCACACACACACACACACACACACACACACACACACACACACACACACACACAAACAGGAAGATGATATATATAATGATAATAATACAGTTTTCTTCATTCGCTTTGGTGCTAATGTCAAAAGTATGTGGTGAATTTTCTAAACTCTTAATACAAAACTCCAAAATGGTAACACGGCAAGTCTCATAAAACATTTTATTGTGAATTTATTTAGTTTGAAGACATTTTTTCACGACACAACCATTAATCCAAAATATAAATGTACTGTGAAATACCACGTAAACATTGGTTGAATCATCAAAAAACACCATAATTGTCACGAATTCCGCCGAGACTGCTCCTCCTCCTTGTTCGGGCAGGCTTCGGCGTTCGTCGTCCCCGGAGTACTAGCTACTACCGCTTGATGTCTCGATGTTTGTTTGGTCTTGTCTTGTTAGTGCACCTGTTTCATGTTATGTATTGATTAGGTCACCTATAAGTTTCCTTTAGTTTTGTTTGCAGTTGTGTGTGATTGTCCGCCTGTCCGTTGGTGTCTCTACGTTCTTATTGTGGAACGAGTATTTTACTCACTGTGTTGCGTAATCGTTTTGCCTCCTGTGTTTTCGAGGCCGTTTGATTTTGTTCTCTATTCAGTCTGAGTAAAGTCGTTTTGACTGAGCCTCTGTGTCCTGCGCCTGACTCCTACACCGCATCCACATCAGCTATTGTGACAGAATCACACACCAATACCATGGAGTCAGCAGGAGCAGCGGCGGTGACCGAGTCGCTGGAGGATCGGGTCAGCTGCCAGGACGCCAGGATCCAGCAACTCGGCTCCGCCATGCAGGAGGTGATGAACACCCTGCGCCGATGGGAACGGGGAGGCGTGCCCACACCTCCTCCTACATTACCATCACCATCGGCCAGCCCCACCAGACCAGCTCCGGAATCCAGTGGGATTCGGCTCTCGCTCCCGAGGGCGTATGATGGCACCGCAGCCGGGTGTCATGGGTTCCTCCTTCAGGTGGAACTCTACCTGGCCACCATACACCCGGTGCCCTCGGAATACGAGAGCGTTTCCGCCCTCATCTCCTGTCTCTCCGGCAAGGCGTTGGAGTGGGCCAACGCCGAATGGAGGGGAATAGACGCCGCCACCATCAGCTACGCGGAGTTCTCCCGCCGCTTCAGGGCTGTTTTCGATCACCCTCCTGAGGGTAAAGCGGCGGGGGAGCGTCTGTTCCACCTCCGACAGGGGAAGAGGAGCGCACAGGAGTTCGCCCTGGATTTCCGGACTCTAGCGGCGGATGCGGGGTGGAATGAGAGGGCCCTCATCGACCACTATCGGTGTAGCCTGCGTGAGGACGTTCGTCGAGAGCTGGCCTGCAGGGACACCAATCTGTCCTTCGACCAGCTAGTGGACATGTCCATCCGTCTGGATACCCTGCTGGCCACCCGCGGACGTCCCGAGTTGGGGCCGTCCATTCCATCCCCCAGCACCTCCGAGCCGAGCCCTATGGAGCTCGGGGGTGCTGGCGCTAGAGAGAGAAGGAGCGAGAACCCGAGGGGGGCCGTCCCCTGCACCAGCTGTGGCCGTGGAGGACACACTGCGGCTAGGTGCTGGGGAGGGTCTCCAGGGAATCGGGGCAACAGGTCACGCACTGGGGAGTCATTTCAGGTGAGTAGGCGCCCCACTCACCCAGAGCTCTCTGTTGTTCACTTGTGTATACCTGTGGTATTTCCTCAGGTTGCATCTCATTCCCAGCATAAGGCGCTAGTCGATTCAGGCGCAGCTGGGAATTTCATTGATCGGAAATGTTGTACTAAGTTAGGGATTCCCCTCCTGCCCGTTGATGCACCCTTTCCTGTCCATGGCCTAGATAGCCGCCCGTTGGGATCTGGGTTGATTAGGGAGGTCACAGCGCCACCAAAAATGAAGACGCAGGGGGGTCATGAGGAGATTATTCAGTTGTACCTGATTGACTCTCCTGCGTATCCCGTGGTACTGGGTCTTCCTTGGTTAATCACCCATGACCCCACCATTTTGTGGCAACAGAGGGCTCTCAAGGAATGGTCTGACCAGTGTGTTGGGCGATGTTTAGGTGTTTCCGTTGGGGCGACCACGGTGGAGAGTCCGAACCAAGTGCCCGCAATGCACATTCCCCCTGAGTATGAGGATTTGGCACTCGTGTTCAGCAAGACGAGGGCGACGCGATTGCCACCTCATAGACAGGGAGATTGTGCGATAAACCTCCAGACAGGTGCGGCACTCCCGCGGAGCCATGTGTATCCTCTGTCTCAAGAGGAGACGGCGGCTATGGAGACATACATAGCTGAGTCCCTGAGACAAGGATACATACGGCCCTCCACTTCCCCTGCGTCCTTGAGTTTCTTTTTTGTGAAGAAGAAGGATGGAGGGTTGCGCCTGTGTATTGATTACCGTAGTCTCAATCAGATCACTGTGAAATACAGTTACCCTCTTCCTCTGATTGCGAGTATGACTGAATCATTACGCAGAGCGCGTTTCTTCACAAAACTGGATCTCAGGAGCGCCTATAACTTGGTGCGCATTAGGGAGGGAGATGAATGGAAGACGGCATTTAGTACCACCTCAGGTCATTATGAGTATCTCGTCATGCCATACGGGTTAATGAATGCTCCTTCAGTCTTCCAATCATTTGTGGACGAGATCTTCCGGGACCTGCATGGGCAGGGAGTGGTAGTGTACATTGACGACATCCTAGTGTACTCTGCTACACGAGCCAAGCATGTAGCCCTGGTGTGCCGAGTGTTAGGTAGGCTGTTGGAGCATGACTTGTATGTCAAGGCAGAGAAATGTCTGTTTTTCCAGGAGTCCATCTCCTTCTTGGGTCATCGGTTGTCCGCGTCAGGGGTGAAGATGGAGATTGACCATGTGTCAGCCGTGCGTAACTGGCAAACCCCAACCACTGTTAAAGAGGTGCAGCAGTTTTTGGGTTTTGCCAATTACTACCGGAGGTTTATTTGGGGTTTTGGACAGGTAGCAGCTCCCATTACTTCCCTGCTGAAGGGGGGCCCGGTGCGTTTGCAGTGGTCGGCTGAAGCGGACAGGGCGTTTTGTAAACTGAAGGACCTGTTCACTTCGACTCCGATACTGGCGCACCCGGACCCCGCTTTAGCGTTCCAGGTAGAGGTGGACGCGTCAGAGGCCGGTATTGGGGCAGTACTGTCGCAAAGCTCCGGCACGCCTCCTAAGCTCCGTCCCTGCGCCTTTTATTCTAAAAAGCTCAGCCCGGCGGAACGTAATTATGACGTAGGGGACAGGGAGCTGTTAGCCGTGGTTCAAGCCCTAAAGGTGTGGAGGCATTGGCTTGAGGGGGCTCAACACCCTTTTCTCATTCTGACTGACCATCGTAACCTGGAGTACATCCGGGCAGCTAGGAGAATGAACCCTCGTCAGGCTAGGTGGAACATTGTTTCTGACCCGGTTCGTTTTTAAGATCACTTACATCCCAGGGTCCCAGAACGGTAAGGCAGACGCCCTGTCCCGGCGGTATGACACAGAGGAGAGGTCCATTGAGCCCACTCCCATACTGCCGGAGTCTTGTCTGGTGGCACCGGTGGTATGGGAGGTCGATGCGGAAATTGAGTGGGCGTTACGCACCGACCCTACTCCCCCAGAGTGTCCAGTGGGTCGGACGTACGTGCCGCTCGAGGTCCGTGATCGTCTCATTTATTGGGCTCATACGTCACCCTCCTCTGGACATCCAGGTATTGGCCGGACAGTGCACTGCCTTAGTGTTAAGTACTGGTGGCCAACATTGGCTAGGGACGTGAGGGTTTATGTCTCCTCCTGCTCGGTGTGCGCTCAGTGTAAGGCGCCTAGACACCTGCCCAGGGGAAAGTTACAACCCCTGCCCGTTCCACAACGGCCGTGGTCTCACCTCTCGGTGGACTTTGTCACGGACCTTCCCCCTCTCAGGGGAATACCACTATTCTGGTCGTTGTGGATCGGTTCTCTAAGGCCTGTCGTCTCATTCCAATGCCGGGTCTCCCTACTGCCCTACAGACCGCTGAGGCTTTGTTCACCCACGTCTTCCGGCACTACGGGGTTCCCGAGGATATAGTGTCTGATCGGGGTCCCCAATTCACCTCTAGAGTCTGGAGGGCGTTCATGGAACGCTTGGGGGTCTCGGTTAGCCTTACCTCGGGTTTCCACCCTGAGAGTAATGGGCAGGTGGAGAGAGTGAACCAGGATGTGGGTAGGTTTCTGAGATCATATTGCCAGGGCCGGCAGGAGGAGTGATCAGGGTATATCCCCTGGGCAGAGATGGCTCAGAACTCTCTTCGCCACTCCTCAACTAACCTGACCCCTTTCCAGTGCGTGTTAGGGTATCAGCCGGTTCTGGCACCATGGCATCAGAGCCAGATCGAGGCTCCTGCGGTGGATGAGTGGTTTCGGCGCTCGGAGGAGACGTGGAACGCTGCACACGTACATCTGCAGCGGGCCATCCGCAGGCAGAAGGCGAGCGCCGATCTCCACCGCAGTGAGGGTCCAGTATACGCCCCTGGAGATCGAGTCTGGCTCTCGACTCGAAACCTGCCCCTTCGCCTGCCCTGCCGGAAGCTTGGCCGGCGGTTTGTGGGGCCATTTAAAGTCCTGAGGAGATTGAACGAGGTGTGTTACAAGTTGCAACTGCCTAATGACTATCACATTAACCCCTCGTTCCATGTGTCTCTCCTCAGGCCGGTGGTAGCTGGTCCACTCCAGGACAGTGAGATAAGAGAGACCCCTCCACCCCCACTGGACATCGAGGGGGCTCCGGCTTACTCAGTCCGGTCCATCGTGGATTCGAGACGTCGGATGGGGGGTCTACAATATCTCGTGGAGTGGGAGGGGTACGGTCCGGAGGAACGGTGCTGGGTGCCTAGGAGGGACATTTTAGATCCATCTCTCCTGACTGAGTTCCACCGTAGTCATCCCATGCGCCCGGCTCCGCATCCTCCTGGTCGTCCCCGAGCCCGGGGTCAGCGCACGGCTGGAGCCGCGCGTCAAGGGGGGGGTACTGTCACGAATTCCGCCGAGACTGCTCCTCCTCCTTGTTCGGGCAGGCTTCGGCGTTCGTCGTCCCTGGAGTACTAGCTACTACCGCTTGATGTCTCGATGTTTGTTTGGTCTTGTCTTGTTAGTGCACCTGTTTCATGTTATGTATTGATTAGGTCACCTATAAGTTTCCTTTAGTTTTGTTTGCAGTTGTGTGTGATTGTCTGCCTGTCCGTTGGTGTCTCTGTACGTTCTTATTGTGGAACGAGTATTTTACGCACTGTGTTGCGTAATCGTTTTGCCTCCTGTGTTTTCGAGGCCGTTTGATTTTGTTCTCTATTCAGTCTGAGTAAAGTCGTTTTGACTGAGCCTCTGTGTCCTGCGCCTGACTCCTACACCGCATCCACATCAGCTATTGTGACAATAATAATGTCTTCTCAATGTAGTTATTTTAACAACTAGTTAATCCAAGAGCAAAATAGTTTCAAAATGTCCCTTTGAATATAATATGCTACAGTACTGTCAATTACAGTACTGTTTTCACATTAGACAATAAATACACTTGCACTACCTATTAAAATTGACTGAACATCAAATTTCGATAATTTCTATCACGTGTAATCTTTCACAATCAATGTAAAATTTTTAATATGTATTGTTCAGATATAATTACAACATAGGTGTACTGTAATACATCTGTATTGTACTTATGTATTGTAGTGGTCTTGTATGTGGCTCAGTTCGTAAGAGCATGGCACTAGCAACACCAGAGTTGTGGGTTCGATTTCCACTGGGGTCACATACCAAAATATAAACACTCACTGTTGTCACTTTGGATAAAAGCATCTGCTATGTAAATGGCATATATTACAGTATTACAGTACTGTACTGGCCAATGCACACAAGCCTAAGATCATCATGCGCAATGCCAAGCGTCGGCTGGAGTGGTGTAAAGCTCGCCGCCATTGGACTCTGGAGCAGTGGAAACGCGTTTTCTGGAGTGATGAATCACGCTTCACCATCTGGCAGTCCGACGAATCTGGGTTTGGCGGAATGCCGGTAGAACGCTACCTGCCCCAATGCATAGTGCCAACTGCAAAGTTTGGTGGAGGAGGAATAATGGTCTGGGGCTGTTTTTCATGGTTCAGTCTAGGCCCCTTAGTTCCACTGAAGGGAAATCGTAACGCTACAGCATACAATGACATTCTAGACAATTCTGTGCTTCCAACTTTGTGGCAACAGTTTGGGGAATGCCCTTTCCTCTTTCAGCATGACTGTGCCTCCGTGCACAAAGCGAGGTCCATATAGAAATGGTTTGTCAAGAACGGTGTGAAAAAACTTGACTGGTCTGCACAGAGCCCTGACCTAAACCCCATCGAACACCTTTAGGATGAACTGGAACGCCGACTGCAAGCCAGGCCTAATCGCCCAACATCAGTGCCCGACCTCACTAAAGCTCTTGTGACTGAATGGAAGCAAGACCCCGCAGCAATGTTCCAACACTAGTGGAAAACCTTCCCAGAAGAGTGGAGGCTGTTATAGCAGCAAAGGGGGGACCAACTCCATATTGATGCACATAATTTTGGAATGAGATGTTCGACGAGCAGGTGTCCACATACTTTTGGTCATGTAGTGTATAAGAGGATATTATCTCCTGTAGAAACCATGTTGTTGGCTACATGGATGGAGATGTTATTTAGCATCACTACTGTACTATATGCTCTTGTCTCTCTGCATGTATGTGAGAGGGAGAATGGGGAAAAGACAGTTTGTATGTGTGATTGAAAGATCTCACCTTCCATAGTGTGACATCTGTGCCAGGAGAAGAACTTCTCACACCCACCTGTCATCACACTAAGTTTGAGTACATCATCATAACCTGTAATGTCATGGAAACACTAACACAGTGAGATGGCCCCACAACACCACTGCGTAGCACACTGACCCACATGTCTGTGGTGGGACAGTCAGTGGCCAATGGCCAGATGAACCCACATACTAACCCTGGGTGCTCTGACTTCACTTGTCCACTACAAGTGGAGCAATATGACTCAATATTAAGGATTTGTGTGGTATTACTAGATGTGTGTGTGTGTCAAGTGAACATACATGTCTTATGACAGTACATTTGAGTGTTATAACGGATGTTTATATCATCAGAATTTACTTGATAGCTTGTGAATGGGCAGTTTGACTTGTTGCTAATGCTAATGTTAGCATTGCTCTGAGTGAGAGGAGAGCTCTTGAGGTTGTCGTGTTGATGCCCCCTGCCTTGCTCGCTGGGTGCACATGGGAGGCAATGTGGCGTGCCTCCAGTTACTACCAATGGAAGAATCGATCGGGCTAATAGATCCCCCCCTCTCCACTTCCTCCAAGCCTGCTCCTGGTAGAGCCCTCAGCTGCTGATCACTATGAATACACACACATGTACTCTCAAATTATACAGTAAGTGTGTGAGCTACGATGTTTGATTTTTAATCACCCTCACCAACAAGTTCACACGTCTATAAGATAATTAGCCTGGCGAAATCATCACGTTTGGCATGACATGGAGTGGCAAGGAGTGGAATGTTAGCACAAACAGACTGGATTTCTCCAGGCTAATTATGTTGCCTTCCCAGGGTTGGGGTCAATTCCATTTAAATTCCAGTAAATTCAGTAAGTAAACCAAATTTCAATTCCAAATTGTCCTCATTGAAAAGCATAGAAGAGAATTGGAATTTCAGTGAATTCCTGAATTGACTGGAATTGGAAATGGAATTTACCCCAACCTTGTACCTTTCCAATTGAAATTCTGCAATTTCAACAATTTCTTTCTAAAAAGTAAGTGTTTTAGAGTCAATAATTAGACTTCGATAAGATAATGTTACACTAAACAAAAGTATAAACGCAGCATGTGAAGTGTTGGTCCCATGTTTCATGAGCTGAAATAAAAGATACCAGAAATATTCCATACGCACAAAAAGCTTATTTCTCTAAAATGTTGTGCACAAATTTGTTTGCATCCCTGTTAGTGAGCATTTCTCCTGTTCAAAGATAACCTATCCACCTGACAGGTGTGGCATATCAAGAAGCTTGTGCTGGGGACAATAAAACGCCACTCTAAGATGTGCAGTTTTGTCACACAACACAATGCCACAGATGTCTAAAATTTTGAGGGAGCGTGCAATTGGCATGCTGACTTCAGGAATGTCCACCAGACCTGTTGCCAGAGAATTGAATGTTCATTTCTCTACCATAAGCCACCTCCAACGTCGTTTTAGAGAATTTGTCAATACATCCAACTGGCCTCACAACCGCAGACCATGTGTATGGCGTCCATGTGGGTGAGCGGTTTGCTGATGTCAACGTTGTGAACAGAGTGCCCCATGGTGGCGGTGGGGTTATGGTATGAGCAGGCGTAAGCTACGGACAACAAACACAATTGCATTTTATCGATGCCAATTTGAATGCACAAAAATACAGTGATGAGATCCTGAGAGCATTGTGAGGCCCACTTTTTTTTAAAGGTATCTGTGACCAACAGTTGCATATCTGTATTCCCAGTTATGTGAAATCCATAGATTAGGGCCTAATGAATTTATTTAAATTGACTGATTTCCTCATATGAACTGTAACTCAGTAAAATCTTTTAAAATTGTTGCATGTTGCGTTTATATTTTTGTTCAGTTTAGAAACTAATATATATATATATAGTGCCTTGCAAAAGTATTCATCCCCCTTGGCGTTTTTCCTATTTTGTTGCATTACAACTTGTAATTTAAATGGATTTTTATTTGGATTTCATGTAATGGACATACACAAAATAGTCCAAATTGGTGAAGTGAAATGAAAAAAATTACTTGTTTCAAAACATTCAAAAAAATAAATAAAGGAATAGTGGTGCGTGCATATGCTGTGAAGCCCCTAAATAAGATCTGGTGCAACCAATTACCTTCAGAAGTCACATAATTAGATTGCGCACAGGTGGATTTATTTAAGTGTCACATGATCTGTCACATGATCTCAGTATATATACACACCTGTTCTGAAAGGCCCCAGAGTCTGCAACACCACTAAGCAAGGGGCACCACCAAGCAAGCGGCACCATGAAGACCAAGGAGCTCTCCAAACAGTTCAGGGACAAAGTTGTGGAGAAGTACAGATCAGGGTTGGGTTATATAAAAGTATCTGAAACGTTGAACATCCCACGGAGCACCATTAAATCCATTATTTTAAAATGGAAAGAATATGGCACCACAACAAACCTGCCAAGAGAGGGCCGCCCACCAAAACACACGGACCAGGCAAGGAGGGCATTAATCAGAGAGGCAACAAAGACACCAAAGATAACCCTGAAGGAGCTGCAAAGCTCCACAGCGGAGATTGGAGTATCTGTCCATAGGACCACTTTAAGACGTACACTCCACAGAGCTGGGCTTTACGGAAGAGTGGCCAGAAAAAAAGCCATTGCTTAAAGAAAAAAATAAGCAAACACGTTTGGTGTTCGCCAAAAGGCATGTGGGAGGCTCCCCAAACATGGAAGAAGGTACTCTGGTCAGATGAGACTAAAATTGAGCTTTTTGGCCATCAAGGAAAACGCTATGTCTGGCGCAAACCCAACACCTCTCATCACCCCGAGAACACCATCCCCACAGTGAAGCATGGTGGTGGCAGCATCATGCTGTGGGGATGTTTTTCTTCGGCAGGGACTGGGAAACTGTTCAGAATTGAAGGAATGATGGATGGCGCTAAATACAGGGAAATTCTTGAGGGAAACCTGTTTCAGTCTTCCAGAGGTTTGAGACTGGGACAGAGGTTCACCTTCCAGCAGGACAATGACCCTAAGCATACTGCTAAAGCAACACTCGAGTGGTTTAAGGGGAAACATTTAAATGTCTTGGAATGGCCTAGTCAAAGCCCAGACCTCAATCCAATTGAGAATCTGAGGTATGACTTAAAGATTGCTGTACATTTTAAAAGGCAACAAAATAGGAAAAATGCCAACGGGGGTGAATACTTTCGCAAGCCAATGTGTGTGTGTAGTGAGGGGAAAAAAGTATTTGATCCCCTGCTGATTTTGTACATTTGCCCACTGACAAAGACATGATCAGTCTATAATTTTAATGGTAGGTTTATTTGAAAAGTGAAAGACAGAATAACAACAAAAAAATCCAGAGAAACGCATGTCAAAATGTTATAAATTGATTTGCATTTTAATGAGGGAAATAAGTATTCGACCCCTCTGCAAACATGACTTAGTACTTGGTGGCCAAACCCTTGTTGGCAATCACAGAGGTCAGATGTTTCTTGTAGTTGGCCACCAGGTTTGCACACATCTCAAGAGGGATTTTGTCCCACTCCTCTTTGCAGATCTTCTCCAAGTCATTAAGGTTTCGAGGCTGACATTTGGCAACTCGAACCTTCAGCTCCCTCCACAGATTTTCTATGGGATTAAGGTCTGGAGACTGGCTAGGCCACACCAGGACCTTAATGTGCTTCTTCTTGAGCCACTCCTTTGTTGCCTTGGCCGTGTGTTTTGGGTCATTGTCATGCTGGAATACCCATCCACGACCCATTTTCAATGGTTCTCACCCAAGATTTGACGGTACATGGCCCCGTCCATCGTCCCTTTGATGCGCTGAAGTTGTCCTGTCCCCTTAGCAGAAAAACACCCCCAAAGCATAATGTTTCCACCTCCATGTTTGACAGTGGGGATGGTGTTCTTGGGGTCATAGGCAGCATTCCTCCTCCTCCAAACACGGCGAGTTGAGTTGATGCCAAAGAGCTCGATTTTGGTCTCATCTGACCACAACACTTTCACCCAGTTCTCCTCTGAATCATTCAGATGTTCATTGGCAAACTTCAGACGGGCCTGTATATGTGCTTTCTTGAGCAGGGGGACCTTGCGGGCGCTGCAGGATTTCAGTCCTTCACGGCGTAGTGTTACCAATTGTTTTCTTGGTGACTATGGTCACAGCTGCCTTGAGATCATTGACAAGATCCTCCCGTGTAGTTCTGGGCTGATTCCTCACCGTTCTCATGATCATTGCAACTCCATGGAGCCCCAGGCCGAGGGAGATTGACAGTTCTTTTATGTTTCTTCCATTTGTGAATAATCGCACCAACTGTTGTCACCTCACCAAGCTGCTTGGCGATGGTCTTGTAGCCCATTCCAGCCTTGTGTAGGTCTACAATCTTGTCCCTGACATCCTTGGAGAGCTCTTTGGTCTTGGCCATGGTGGAGAGTTTGGAATCTGATTGATTGATTGCTTCTGTGGACAGGTGTATTTTATACAGGTAACAAGCTGAGATTAGGAGCACTCCCTTTAAGAGTGTGCTCCTCATCTCAGCTCGTTACCTGTATAAAAGACACCTGGGAGCCAGAAATCTTTCTGATTGAGAGGGGGTCAAATACTTATTTCCCTCATTAAAATGCAAATCAATTTATAACATTTTTGACATGCGTTTTTCTGTATTTTTTTGTTGTTATTCTGTCTCTCACTGTTCAAATAAACCTACCATTAAAATTATAGACTGATAATTTCTTTGTCAGTGGGCAAACGTACAAAATCAGCAGTGGATAAAATACTTTTCTCCCTCACTGTGTGTATATATATATATATTTTATTATTATTATTATTATTTGTCAGAGCACGATATACAGTATGGGGCTTGAGCCCTATTGTAAAGACATGCAGTACATACTCAATCCCTCTACTTCCCGTTCCAACTATTATTTCCCACTTTCATCAGTGACTATATGTGAGTAATAGCATTATTCCAGCTGTTCTATGCCCTCTGGTGGTCTTGTGTCTGTGTGTTGCTGGCAGGGGTGGGAGGGGTCACCGCGGGTGGTTATGAAACGTGGAGCTCTGGTAGGGATGTGGCAGTCAAGCAAATAACTGCCGGTCTCACGGTAATTGACCGTTAATTAACATAAACACATTTAGCATCTCCTGGCTTCCACACATAGCCTACAAGCCACTGATGCAGACCTTTGGAACATCTACATTTAAAAAAGTCTAATAAATCCATTTAATATAGCCTACACTATCACAATAAATCCATTATTTATATTAAACAGGTCTAAAGAAACATGATATGAAGAAAATGTAGTCTATTTCAGAAGAACATAATAGCATACTCTGAGTTGTCCTTATGTTAGGCCCTGATATGGCTATGCCATATGGCTGTGGGCTACACTAGTTAGTAGACAAGATTTGCTTAGAATTCCATGACATTATTTGTAATTATTTTATAGTATGAAGAATGCAATTGAACATAGCTTAATAAAATAGAAAGGATATTTTCTCCAAACGATGAGGGAGTGCTCACATGCAGCTATTCTGTGTTGAGCGGTTAACAAAGAAACTGGTCCTCCTAAATGCTTAGTTTAGAGTTATTTATGCAACTTTAGTTGTGATACAAATGTTGGGCTATACAGTATGTTTAGATTTTTTATACATTCTAAGGCTGCATGATGGGACTCTAATGATGATTTGAAAAAAGTTGCATGAAAAGCATGAGCTCTGATTTGTTTCTTGTGCAGGCTGCACACACTTAATCAGTCTGTAATGAATACTCAGGGAGAAAAAGGTGTAGATTCACGCGCAGAGCACGGCAGGTGTTTATTACGCCATAATCGGCAGCTGAATTGCGTCCTTGTTGAAGGTCTATGAGGAGGTCCCCTATAGGACGACCGGAAGTAGAGTGATCGAATACCTCTTTGAAGAGGGTGTGGAAATGGGTCTCGGATCCGAGTTCTGTGCTGTTGGCAGTCCATATGGCGGTGGCCCAATCCAGGGCTTTGCTTGTGAGTAGAGACACAACAAAATCCATCCTGCTCTTGTCGGTGCCGAAGTTAGTGGGGTTGTGCTCAATGTATTTGCTGCATTGCATCAGAAATTCTGACATTTCCCAGGTGAACCGTCATATTTTCCAAGCATGGATATGAATGAAGGAGGGCTATGGGTTACGATACCTGGCATCGGAGGAGTAGAGATAGGCTGGCAGAGAAGATGGCCGATTACCTCCATACGCTCCTCTTGCTGGGTTAGGCGCAACTGTAGCTCCGCTGAATTCATTCAGTTTTAGGTGAGGTATTCTGTAATGAATACTCAGGGAGAAAAAGGTGTAGATTCACGCGCCGAAGGCAGGATTCGTGGTCACAGGCAGGCAATGGTCATACACAGGTAGGCAAACAGGCAGGTGAAATAAAACTAGGACTGAAGGCTAAAACTGGTTCTCACAAAAGAGCTAGGAAAAGGCTTAGTAGAGTCAAAACGAACAATACCTCACAAGGCACAAACAGAAAGAACTGAACTAAATAAGGAGCTGATGAGACCAGGTGAGTAACTAACACAGGAGAAATCAATGAACAAAAATGAAAGACAGGGCTACGTTCAAGAACACAAAGAAACAGGGCTACGTTCAAGAACACAAGGTGAACTAAGAAAATAAATACAGAACCTTACACAGTTTCTCATTCACGACTTGACAAGCACTTGATAATATTCTAAGCAGGCCTCAAATTTCCCAGCGGCATCCCCCTTGTGTGGCCGTAATGCCCCCTAAAGAATCCATGCCTTTTGCGGCCAAAGTGGCCGTTGTGCCCTTCGGCTGAATATAATAATTATAATTCCCGGCTGCCGTGCTCCGCAAACACCTCTCACTAACATGGCTCTCTCAGATATTTCAATTCTTATTAGCCAATGCTCGTCATGTGATTGGGTCCTTCTCACAGGCATTTTGTCTAAGAAGTAGGCTACAAGTGAAGACACATCGGGGACGCAACTGTGTGCGTCCCTCTTATCAAATTCCGAAGCGCATATTGAAGATGTTAGAACTGTCCACATTTAGCCTACTTTTCGTCAACCAACAAGATGAGTAGGCCTAACGAACAGCAAAAGCACTAGCCTATGTCAATCTACTATCCCCCATAGTACAAAGGTGTACCTATTCTATTGGTCAATTTGTCCTTCTGTGCAATAAATAAATATTACTAACATACTCTGGGACAGTTGTCGGATGCGATAGATCCCAAATTAATACAACAACTCGCATCAAAAAACATTTTAAAAGCAATGAGGCTGATGCAACAAATCAGAACGTTTAGCTAAAAATGTTGATAAACTGTCACGAACGTCGTAATGAGTGGACCATGGCGCAGCGTGAAATGCGTACATCTTTTATTTAGTACTATTAACAATAACAAAACAACAAAACGAAACGTGAAGTCCTCGGTCATAAACACAAACTTACACGGAACAAGATCCCACAAATGACAAGTGCACAACAGGCTGCCTAAGTATGGTTCCCAATCAGAGACAACAAGACACAGCTTCCTCCGATTGGGAACCACCCCGGCCAACACAGAAACACACGATCTAGAAAAGAACACATAGAAAACAAAACATAGACACTACACATATAAACTAACACCCTGGCTCAACATATAAGAGTCCCCAGAGCCAGGGTGTGACAGTACCCCCCCCCAAAGGCGCGGACTGCGACCGCGCCAACTAAACCCAACAGGGGAGGGGCCGGGTGGGCATTCCGCCTCGGAGGCAGATCCGGCTCCGGGCGTGACCACCACCCTCTAACTACCCCCCCGTAGCGCCCCTGGTCTGGCCCCGCTGGCTGGAGCTGGACTGGACATCGGTGGAGCGGATTGCTTAGGCTCCGGTGTGGAGCAGCTGACCGGTACCTGACCAGGCACTGGTGAAACAGGCACGGGCTGTGCCGGACTGACGACGCGCACCACTGGCTTGGTGCGGGGAGCAGGAACGGGCCGGACCGGGCTGACGACGCGCACCACTGGCTTGGTGCGGGGAGCAGGAACGGGCCGGACCGGGCTGACGACGCGCACCACTGGCTTGGTGCGGGGAGCAGGAACAGGCCGGACCGGGCTGACGACGCGCACCACAGGCTTGGTGCGGGGAGCAGGAACAGGCCGGGCCGGGCTGACGACACGCACCACAGGCTTGGTGCGGGGAGCAGGAACAGGCCGGGCCGGGCTGGCGACGCGCACCACAGGCTTGGTGCGAGGGGCAGGAACAGGCCGGGCCGGGCTGGCGACGCGCACCACAGGCTTGGTGCGGGGAGCAGGAACAGGCCGGGCCGGGCTGGCGACGCGCACCACAGGCTTGGTGCGAGGGGCAGGAACAGGCCGGGCCGGGCTGGCGACGCGCACCACAGGCTTGGTGCGAGGGGCAGGAACAGGCCGGGCCGGGCTGGCGACGCGTACCACAGGCTTGGTGCGGGGAGCAGGAACGGGCCGGACCGGGCTGACGACGCGCACCACTGGCTTGGTGCGGGGAGCAGGAACGGGCCGGACTGGGCTGACGACACGCACCACAGGCTTGGTGCGGGGAGCAGGAACAGGCCGGGCCGGGCTGGCGACGCGCACCACAGGCTTGGTGCGAGGGGCAGGAACAGGCCGGGCCGGGCTGGCGACGCGCACCACAGGCTTGGTGCGAGGGGCAGGAACAGGCCGGGCCGGGCTGGCGACGCGTACCACAGGCTTGGAGCGGGGAGCAGGGACAGGCCGGGCCAGGCTGGCGACGCGCACCACAGGCTTGGTGCGAGGGGCAGGAACAAGCCGGGCCGGGCTGGCGACGCGCACCACATCTCTATGGCGCGCCTCCACCGTCTCCTCCCACGGACGGCGATCCATTCCGGCCTGGATTTCCTCCCAAGTCCAGGCTGTCTGCTCCTGGACACACTGCTTGGTCCTGTTATGGTGGGATCTTCCGTCACGAACGTCGTAATGAGTGGACCAAGGCGCAGCGTGAAATGCGTACATCTTTTATTTAGTACTATTAACAATAACAAAACAACAAAACGAAACGTGAAGTCCTCGGTCATAAACACAAACCTACATGGAACAAGATCCCACAAATGACAAGTGCACAACAGGCTGCCTAAGTATGGTTCCCAATCAGAGACAACAAGACACAGCTGCCTCCGATTGGGAACCACCCCGGCCAACACAGAAACACACGATCTAGAAAAGAACACATAGAAAACAAAACATAGACACTACACATATAAACTAACACCCTGGCTCAACATATAAGAGTCCCCAGAGCCAGGGCGTGACATAAACTATTCTGCTATTTCTTCACATTATAAGCGCAGCGATGCGCACACGGCAGTAGGCTATAAGTGCAAATGTTCCAAAATGCAATCAATTAGCGGGAAAACACTGTTCTTCGAAAATGACAAGAAATGCGATTATGCATGTAATGCTTTATTTTATGGTGAAAATTGTCTTCCCCAAACTCACACGCCGCCTATGTATGCATGCCAGTTAGGCTCTACACGGTTATAAAGCGGATTAATGTGCTTAATTTTAAGAAGTTAATTGGCCACTTTAGTTGTGATACAAACCTTATCAAAACATATAGGCCTATGGGTTAGGCTACATGAGGTGTGCGACTATGATTTTAAAAAGTCGCAAAAAAAAGTCATGCACTGTTTCTTGCCTTACAAGCTGGGCATCATTCACAAGTCATAATATTTAATTCACAAGTGATAGGCTAATATTGTCACCCATCAGACTATTCTTGATTTAATCTTGTCTTTACATATACTAAATAACGTATGTGTGAAATCTGTTTTGGTTTAGAATGGACCATTATCATGCACCTGTCTCGAAACAGGGGCAGGGGGAAAAAAAGACATGTAATCGATGCACTTAAATAACGAATGGAAAACGCTTTTCCCGTGGTTCCTTTTCATGCCAGCCAGGTAGGCTATACTCCTGTTGTAAAGCGAAGCAGTGTGCTTAATATTAGGAAAGTTGATAAATAAATATAGTAGGCCTAGCCTATAGAAACCTGATTGGATCCTCTTTTTAATAGAGGCCATCAAAACTGCTTTCTCACGCAATTGCATAGCATATAGAAATGTTGCGCAACATGAGCTCATGGGCTCTCATGAAGTGTTTGATTTGATTTTCGATAACATTTGCATCGATGTCAGAGTGATTAGAGGGACAATAGAGTGCTGAGTACCAGGCAGTTAGCAAGTTTGGCAGGCTACTAATGACCATCAGCAGTAGAGCTTGGAGAAGCCTAGTTACCGTGACTAAACGGTCACGTGGAATTTGACTGCGGTCATATGACTCGTGACTGCCGGTGTGGTGGTAATACGGTCACCGTAACAGCCCTATGCTCTGGTGATGCTGGAAGGGGAGGCGTTGGGCGGCAGGGGGGTATCGAGCGGCCCTCTACGCGGCCTGACACTGACGATGACCTTGGCCTCTGGTACTAATGGAAGTAGAGGGCAGCAGAGGCTTAGACACGCTCTCTGATTGTCTCTCTCTCTCTCTGTCTGTCTGTCTGTCGGTCCTCCACTACCTCCTTTATGTCTGTTGGTGTCTACAAGGTATCAGTCATTCTCTTCCATCTTCTCTCCTCTCTCTCTGGTTCTCCCCTTCCCTTTCTCCTTCTCTCCACCTCCAGCCCATTCTCTCTACATGTTGTTCTTACCGTATCCCTGTATCGTTTGAAGAGCTAGAATGTTCTAAACAAGGGAAATCTCCGCCATGGCATAATGGGGCAGAGTTGAGGACACAAGGTCCGTTTTCAGGTCAAACAGATTGTTGTCACTGCAAGAGGACGTTACGGTGGGTAACTACTAAACAAGTGTCCATTGGTCAAAATAAATGGTCTGAAAAAGCAGTCATCATGGCAGTTACATGCATTCTGTACTCATAATAGATAAGGTATGCTTTTGTCAGGGTTATGTCTCGTTACACAACTGAGCTTCTTGGTAATCCCCTCTTTTATAATTGAATTTCGATTGGCGCCTTACAGAAAGAGGGAAATAATCACTGTCATTGATCTTTGCTGGTATTGATTAGTCTGCATAAGATGAAGCACATTAAGTGATTGACTGTACAATCAGTGGTCCGTAGAAGAGTGACAGATGGTGAGTGACAGTCAGTGAGAGAGACAGACCCTACATCTCCCCCTACTGTGCCCCCTGTCTCTGAAATAAGTCTGTAGGGTAGAACAATTCTTACTAAAATAACTCCAGACGTTACCTACGGATATTGTTTATGTTTTTCTAAATTAAAACATGCTTCATGATTCTGCGTATATTTGTTTGTGTTAGCTATAGGTTTGTGTGCATGTGTGTCTCAGTGTGTGTCTGAGTGTATGTATGTACACTACCGGTCAAAAGTTTTAGAACTCCTACTCATTCAAGGGTTTTTCTTTATTTTTACTATTTTCTACATTGTAGAATAATAGTGAAGACATCAAAACTATGAAATAACACATGTGGAATCATGTAGTAACCAAACAATTGTTAAACAAATCAAAATATATTTTATATTTGAGATTCTTCAAAGTAGCCACCCTTTGCCTTGATGACAGCTTTGCACACTCTTGGCATTCTCTCAACCAGCTTCACCTGGAATGCTTTTCCATCAGTCTTGAAGGAGTTCCCACATATGCTGAGCACTTGTTGGCTGCTTTTCCTTCACTCTACGGTCCGACTCATTCCAAACCATCTCAATTTGGTTGAGGTCGGGGGATTGTGGAGGCCAGGTCATCTGATGCAACACTCCATCACTCTCCTTCTTGGTAAAATAGCCCTTACACAGCCTGGAGGTGTGTTGGGTCATTGGCCTGTTGAAAAACAAATTACAGTCCCACTAAGCCCAAACCAGATGGGATGGCGTATCGCTGTAGAATGCTGTGGTAGCCATGCTGGTTAAGTGTGCCTTGAATTCTAAATAAATCACAGACGGTGTCACCAGCAAAGCACCCCCACACCATAACACCTCCTCCTCCATGCTTTACGGTGGGAAATACACATGCGGAGATCATCCATTCACCCACACGCGTCTCACAAAAACACGGTGGTTGGAACCAAAAATCTCCAATTTGGACTCCAGACCAAAGGACAAATTTCCACCGGTCTAATGTCCATTGCTCGTGTTTCTTGGCCCAAGCAAGTCTCTTCTTCTTATTGGTGTCCTTTAGTAGTGGTTTCTTTGCAGAAATTCGACCATGAAGGCCTGATTCACACAGTCCCCTCTTAACAGTTGATGTTGAGATGTGTCTGTTACTTGAACTCTGTGAATCATTTATTTGGGCTGCAATTTCTGAGGCTGGTAACTCTAATGAACTTATCCTCTGCAGCAGAGGTGACTGGTTCTTCCTTTCCTGTGGCGGTCCTCGTGAGAGCCAGTTTCATCATAGCGCTTGATGGCTTTTGCGACTGCACTTTCAAAGTTCTTGAAATGTTCCATTTTGACTGACCTTCATGTCTTAAAGTAATGATGGACTGGCGTTTCTCTTTGCTTATTTGAGCTGTTCTTGCCATAATATGGACTTGGTCTTTTACCCAATAGGGCTATCATCTGTACCCGCTACCTTGTCACAACACAACTGATTGGCTCAAACGCATTAAGAAGGAATGAAATTCCACAAATTAACTTTTGAGAAAGCACACCTGTTAATTGAAATGCATTCCAGGTGACTAGCTCATGAAGCTGGTTGAGAGAATGCCAAGAGTGTGCAAAGCTGGTTACTACATGATTCCATATGTGTTATTTCATAGTTTTGATATCTTCACTATTATTCTACTATGTAAAAAATAGTTTAAAATAAGAAAAACCCTGGAATGAGCAGGTGTGTCCAAACTTTTGACTGGTAGTGTATGTATGTGTGTGTCTGAGTGTGTGTGAATGTGTTGGCATGCTGTATTAGCAGCAGTGTTGCCGCGGGGCTCCAGCTTTGAGGGCTGGGCTGCCGGCTGCAGAGGGAGAGTAAGAGGGAGGGCAGTGTTTACAAACGTTCCCCTCTCTCAGTTCTCTCCCGCCCTCTCTTCCAGCCACACTCCTCAACATGAGCCTCAGACAGAAACTCCAACCAGTGAGTACTCCAACTCTACTCTCTCGCTCCCGATTTTCTCTTTCTCTTTCTTCTGTTTCACTCCTGTCCTTTTCTGCCTCTCCTCTTACCCTCATGGTCATCTGGTGGTTCATAGCAGGCTAGCTAGCAACATCCTCCGTATTGACAGTGAGGCAGGGGCTGTGACGGTCGTTGTTAGTGCTGATGTCATCTTGTTGTCATCATAATTTGTCTTGTGTCACTTGTCGCCCACTTTTTTCCATACATAGGTGATAATTATGTTGATGTTCTGTGGGCTCCAGGGTACTTGTTTCTGGAATTTGTTCACTCACATTCATGTTCATTTGATTAGTATGAATCAAATTTCATTTAGATTTAAAAGAGAACAGTTCGCAGTACCTTAGAAGTGTTTGATTTGGTCTATGAAACAAAACAACTTTTTTAATTTCAGACAGGATTGTTACTGAAATATTAACGTAGTTAAATGTTCTTTACAAATAGCTAGCGTTTGTTTTTCATCTTTAAAAAGGTATTTGTTGTATTCTATATCAGATGTCATTGTATTTTCCAATAAGGACTATTAGCTGTTATAAGCCCTGTGTGGTTTGGGTAAAACATTGCAGTGCAGATGGCTTGGATCTTATTCAGTCATTATGAAACAGGACTGGAAATGATGTCAATAATCTGAAATTACCCAGATGAGTGAATCTGGGTAACACACACACTGCCCCTCCCTCAACTGGCTCCCACAGGTTCATCATGTTAGATGTTAAATTCAGCCCTAAGGGGGAGAATCCTGATCGTTGGTCCGAGAGCACATCTGTCAGAGAAAGAGAGCACAGTGACAAGTGGAATAACAACCCTCATTTAGCAACAAACATTGGTCGCAGAGTAAAGAGGCCCAAGGTCCTGAGCCCTATGTAGTCCCCTACGTAGAAGCAGCCCCCAGCAGTCAGGTCTCCTTTCATACGGTATGTAGCAAACAGTACTCCAAGTGTAGGATCTTCATTTGATCACCCTGTTGCAGGAAATGTAAAACTTGTTGTGTATTTGAGGTTTAAAAAGGCTTCTGAAGTTTGTAGTTTCCACTTTGAAATGTCAGACTTGATTTTCTTTACGAACAATGTATCAACCCCTACAAAAATGTCCATGAATTATAATCCACATAATAATTCACATTTCCTGTTGCTGCAGAATTATTTTCCTGCTGTAGCAAACTGGCTCAAATTAAGATCCTACATCTGTACAGTACTTCAAATGCTCTGCTATGAGAGGTTCTGCAGTGCATTTTGACATCCTCGGTCTTCAGTCAATCGTTTTGGTTTGTCATTTCCAATTGTTAACTGAACAATCCATTTAATTAAAGCTCAGGCCTACTATTCCCTGTATTAGATTAGTTTACTGACTACTGGAGCAGCACCCCCTGTACTGGTTGAGAGTTGGGTCATAGAGCAGTAAGTGGGCAGTATGTAGTCTGAATGGGAATAGATAGATGGCAAACCATGTGGTGTCATTTTATCACCTCTAGGACTGATTGTATGAGGGGAGTTTATCCCAACAGGTTTGTTCTCTTCCTTTGAGTCTGAAAATCGTTTCCATTTAAGCATCAAAGCTGTGGGTTGAGAGAGGTCAGATGTTCTGGAAAGAGATGGAAGTTGTCATAGGAAGCTTTCATCTTGTACTTTCAGGTTATTTAGTAGGGCAAAAACCTTGTAGCACTGAACATGCCACATTTAATGTACCTGTAAGTAGGGACATTGGAGAGGATTGGCAGCAAGGGCACTATGGTAACGCTGTGTGTTATTACAGATTATTTTGTCACCATGGCTATGTTCATAGTTATGCAAACTATACATGCAAAGCAGGATGAGCCAGTGTAGAAATATCAGCCCAAAGAGAGAAGCACGATATTTAACTTCACTCAACTTTCTAGACTTTCAAGGCATTCCTATTTCTGTTTTAAAAAATAAATTAAAAAAACTTGTTTAAGAATTTGTCTCGGGCTGTTGGCAGTAAGTGCACCCGATTCAGGCGAACTGTAGGCCTACCTCTGGCCAATCGGATGGCTCGGATGACCGTGTCTGCAGCAAAGTTGATACTGTGAGATTTCAAAACGTTTAAAACCATGACTAGAGAGAGACTGTCAACGAATAGCACAAAGAGATGCTGTTTTTATGAGTGAGTTCATGTTTAAGTTCTTACTCAGCACTTTGTATTCAACATTTTTAAAACCATAAAATGTGCCTTCTTCCTATTTCCACTTAGCGCTACAACAAGCACTGCAGCAGTAATGAATGAGTAGGAAAGTGTATCTATAGGCTTGCGTTATTATTAGCGGCTTGGGTCTTTTTTAATATCGAGGAATATTTCACTTTCTCTGTTCATAGGAGTAACAACATGAATTTGTGCATGAGGCAGAAATAATGCGGTGCGACTCGAGTTTCGCTATCACCTGGAAGACAGTGTCCCTTTTTGGTCAGTGTCAGTGGAGGAAAGGGAGAGCGGAGGGCTGTTGAGAGGCGGACCCTCAGTCTGCTGCTCTCTCCCTTCACTGAGACTGACCATCAGATGCAGGCACCCATCAGCCCAGTAAAATAAAAATAAAAAGCAAATTATTTAAATGTATGCTCACTCAGCTGTGCTTCACAAGTAATACAACAACATATATATTACTGGTGTGATCATATAGCCTACCTCAAATTTTTAAATATAATTTAAAAAATGGCCCGAACAACAATGCATTGGCAGGGCAATTCAATCAAAGCGGTGGTAATATATTGGGCCTATAGCTTACTGCACAAACCTCATTGCTACAGTACTGTTTTTAATTGGTTAATGTTGCATAGACTTACAGTGGGGAAAAAAAGTATTTAGTCAGCCACCAATTGTGCAAGTTCTCCCACTTAAAAAGATGAGAGAGGCCTGTAATTTTCATCATAGGTACACGTCAACTATGACAGACAAATTGAGAAATAAAAATCAAGAAAATCACATTGTAGGATTTTTAATGAATTTATTTGCAAATTATGGTGGAAAATAAGTATTTGGTCACCTACAAACAAGCAAGATCTTTGGCTCTCACAGACCTGTAACTTCTTCTTTAAGAGGCTCCTCTGTCCTCCACTTGTTACCTGTATTAATGGCACCTGTTTGAACTTATTATCAGTATAAAAAACACCTGTCCACAACCTCAAACAGTCACACTCCAAACTCCACTATGGCCAAGACCAAAGAGCTGTCAAAGGACACCAGAAACAAAATTGTAGACCTGCGCCAGGCTGGGAAGACTGCATCTGCAATAGGTAAGCACCTTGGTTTGAAGAAATCAACTGTGGGAGCAATTATTAGGAAATGGAAGACATACAAGACCACTGATAATCTCCCTCGATCTGGGGCTCCACGCAAGATCTCACCCCGTGGGGTCAAAATGATCACAAGAATGGTGAGCAAAAATCCCAGAACCACACGGGGGGACCTAGTGAATGACCTGCAGAGAGCTGGGACCAAAGTAACAAAGCCTACCATCAGTAACACACTACGCCGCCAGGGACTCAAATCCTGCAGTGCTAGAAGTGTCCCCCTGCTTAAACCAGTACATGTCCAGGCCCGTCTGAAGTTTGCTAGAGTGCATTTGGATGATCCAGAAGAGGATTGGGAGAATGTCATATGTCATAAGGTCAGATGAAACCAAAATAGAACTTGTCGTGTTTGGAGGACAAAGAATGCTGAGTTGCATCCAAAGAACACCATACCTACTGTGAAGCATGGGGGTGGAAACATCATGCTTTGGGGCTGTTTTTCTGCAAAGGGACCAGGACGACTGATCCGTGTAAAGGAAAGAATGAATGGGGCCATGTATCGTGAGATTTGAATGAAAACCTCCTTCCATCAGCAAGGGCATTGAAGATGAAACGTGGCTGGGTCTTTCAGCATGACAATGATCCCAAACACACCGCCCGGGCAACGAAGGAGTGGCTTCGTAAGAAGCATTTCAAGGTCCTGGAGTGGCCTAGCCAGTCTCCAGATCTCAACCCCATAGAAAATCTTTGGAGGGAGTTGAAAGTCCGTGTTGCCCAGCGACAGCCCCAAAACATCACTGCTCTAGAGGAGATCTGCATGGAGGAATGGGCCAAAATACCAGCAACAGTGTGTGAAAACCTTGTGAAGACTTACAGAAAATGTTTGACCTGAGTCATTGCCAACAAAGGGTATATAAGAAAGTATTGAGAAACTTTTGTTATTGACCAAATACTTATTTTCCACCATAATTTGTAAATAAATTCATAAAAAATCCTACAATGTGATTTTCTGGATTTTTTTCCCTCATTTTGTCTGTCATAGTTGACGTGTACCTATGATGAAAATTACAGGCCTCTCTCTTCTTTTTAAGTGGGAGAACTTGCACAATTGGTGGCTGACTAAATACTTTTTTTCCCCACTGTACATTTTATAAGTCATGTTAAAATAAACTCTGAGCGGTAGATCTCGGCTTGCATTTTGACTCAAAAGTGAACTTGACTCAGAAAAGGTTGGTGGCCACTGTTCTAGAGTTTTCCCGGTTGCCACTATCAACGTTTCCCTTTACTGTGATCGAATCAATGCAATATTAGCAACTTTCAATGCAACATACCGAAACAAAACTAACAATGCAAGGTATTTTGTTGTAGGCAGAACACATCGGAGTAGGATTCTATTGCATTGACACGCACTACTCAGCCCGTACTCTACACAGACCGGTGCGGCATAAACAATCAGAGCTGCAGTAGGCCTATATGCAAATAGACCATTGCCATATATGGATCTGTGCCATTTACTTTGAACTGGACTGTGTTTACAGCATGAGCGGTCGTGAGTAGATGCGCTTGTTTTGAGATCAAAGCGAGAGCTGCATGTTGCCACGTGTGCACATTTGTTCATATCCTTTGCTAGTTAGTGAGTTATTAGCCCAGTTATAGATCATTTGTACTCAGCAATAGGGGAGGGATTGCTTCCTACAAGAGCACAAAACGAGTACATTTCTAGACATCTTTGGAAAGCGAGTCAGGTAAAGAGCTTTTTTTTCGTCTTAAAGGGGTAGTGTTGTATTTTGAGACAGGCTTGCATAAGCCTGGTAGCCAATAGGCAGAGGGTAGCATAATTTGTCTGATTCTCTGTAATAATGGTACGGGAATAATCATGCATTTTATTTTGTAAAGTGGTTTCTTGCATCAAACAACACAACAACATTTTCAGTCACCTCCTTGTCTGAAGGACAAGTGGATAAACAGGTTAATGTCAAGTCCTGCATGTTTTTCAAAAGTCTCATGGAATGTAGGTTTACAATGAACACCACACATTGGCTGCTACTGTAGGCTGAACGATAGAACAGCTAATTCCATGTTAAAATGTTATGGGATGCATTTTCTCCATTGTTTTTGATGGTAGGCCACTCTGGTAGGCCTACATTATGATCAAATAGCCACAGTAGCCTACTTGACCACTGTTAAAACTAACTTAAAGCGGGTACAGCCTCAGTGTTCACTGGAAACGAGTGCTGGAATTTGCACAGCAGTTTCACAATGTTCAAGTTTGCGCTCAGCAGACCTGAAATGTTCTCTGTACATCACTTTAATATTTATATTTTTGACTACTTTTACTTTTACTAAACTACATTCCTAAAGGAAATTATGTACATTTTCTCTGACACCTGAAAGTACTCATTACATTTTGAATGGTTAGCAGGAAAAGGAACATTTTCTAATTCACACACTTATCTAGAGAACATCCCTGGTCATCCCTACTGCCTCTGATCTGGCGGGCTCACTAAACACTTGCTTCGTTTGTAAATGATGTCTGAGTGTTGGAGCATGCCCCTGGCTATTCGTAAATTTAAAAAACAAGACAATGGTGCCGCCTGGTTTGCTTTGTATAAGGAATTTGAAAAGATGTATAATTTTACTTGTACTTTTGATACTTAAGTATATTTTAGCAATTACATTTACTTTTGATACTTAAGTATATTTAAAACCAAATACTTTTAGACTTTTACTCAAGTACTATTTTACTGGGTAACTTTCACTTTTACTTTAGTCATTTTCTATTAAGGTATCTTTACTTTTACTCATGTATGAGAATTGGGTACTTTTTCTACCACTGCCTACATATGTCAGAGTGGTGGATCACAAGCACATGCTCCTTAGTGTCAGAAGAGCACTTTCAGACTAACTCTGACCACTACGTCAAGCACACAGACAGTTTTGACCAATAATGCCCTCCTACGCACGCACTCACAAAAGGTGTTAGTGAAAATGAACCAAAATCACCCAGCTCTCTGCAACAATCCCTGTCGATTTGCGTGTAAATTAGGGCATTTACCCTGCTCTTCCATTGGCCGAGGGACAGTGAAGGGGGTCACATGGTGTGGCAGGTGAGCTGCAGCAGGGTCTTTTAAAAGGCCAGTGAGCGGGGTGGGGCGGGGGAGATGGGCACTGACAGCCAGGCAGCCAGAGAGGGTCCGTTAGAGCTGGTCACATAGGCACTGGGACACTGGGTAGCTGGTCTGGGGCATTGTGTGGACATAGCGGGCTAGGATGGAGCAGGGGAGAACATATCTGTTCCAGGGGAGACAGGGTGGGCTGCTGGGGACTTTGAGGGGGACCAGGGTGTCGTGCTCCTCCTCCTCCTCCTCCTGCTGCTGCTGTGGTCGGGACCAAGATAGACTGGAGCTCCTGGGAATGGAGGCTCTCATCGTTGTACCGGTTAGTAGGAGCAGTAGGGTCAGACTGATTGAAGTGGTCTATGTGAGTGTGATCTCTTGGGTTATTGTTGTCAATTCAGATACTGTGGTTTCGATGATGGTGTGAGGATCATATCCATTTTTAAGTAATATTATGGTCTGTGCTGTTGCTATGACAACACAACCACTAAGGTCCTCCCTGTATTTGAATTTGCATCTATGATTTACATACTGGTTATTACATGGTCATTATATTTGGTTCCTATTTGGCTGTACTGACAGTGTTGAACTGTGTGGAACACTCAGAAATCAGACCCACCGTCAACCATGTAGATATTTGTCTTGTGAAAAGCTGTGACATTGGCTTCTACAGTGTCCTTTGGGACAGATATTGCTAATACTCCAGCACAGTATAGTCTTCATGACAACATGATGGTTTGCTGTGAGACTGAGGGATGTTTGTGTGAACATTTACACTCATTGCATTGTATTACACACACACACACACACACACACACACACTACTTCTCCCTCTTTGTGTCTCACTCTGGACTACACATTAACTCTGATTGATTTGTGACAGTGCTTGAACAGCTAATGGAGTTTTTTTTGTGTTTTTTTGCTGCTGTTCTAGTTGTGCTGAGGTGGTTGGAGGCCCGCGGTGTCAGACACCGTAGGTAAACACAACACAGTTCCTCCCCTTTCTTCCCCCAAAGGGCACAACAAAGACAATATCAGGTCCTGTTCTGTTCCTCTCTTCTGAAACTGTCTTCTGCTCTGGTTGCCTGAACCCCCATCCCTCTGGTTTCTCTGCACAATTTTCTGATATGACTCACTCTCTTTCCCACTTTCTTTCCCATTTCTTATACAGCTTTCCATTTTGCAAAGGCTGTTTGGCTTATCATGTGATATTATTGGGGTTCTAATCAAGGCCTTTTCAGCAGGGTGGTGAGGGGCCATTGTGAAGATATTCAGGTTAAATTCTGATTCACTTTTACTGTCCATGATTAATCTAGATTCAGCAGGACTCTCTGACCCTCTCTGTCCTCTCCCCTTCTAGGTACTGTCCCTGGGGGCTGACGTCCTGCCAGAGTACAAGCTCCAGGCGCCTCGCATCCACAAGTGGACCATCCTCCACTACAGTCCCTTCAAGGCGGTGTGGGACTGGGTCATCCTCCTGCTGGTCATCTACACGGCCGTCTTCACCCCCTACTCTGCTGCCTTCCTGCTCAACGAGGTGGAGGACGAGCTCCGGCGCTCCTGTGGCTACACCTGCAACCCCCTCAACGTGGTGGACCTGGTGGTGGACGTCATGTTTATCGTGGACATTCTCATCAACTTCCGGACCACATATGTCAATCACAATGACGAGGTGGTCAGCCACCCGGGCCGCATTGCCCAGCACTATTTCAAAGGCTGGTTCCTCATTGATATAGTGGCGGCCATCCCCTTTGACCTGCTCATATTCCGCTCTGCCTCCGATGAGGTGAGATGGAGGGAGGAGAAGGGGGATCATTTTAATCTATGTGTAGTATTGGTCCTTTTTTTGCAGCGTTGGTCTGTGTATAAATTCAACAAAGTCTCTCAAAACCTTCTTGTTATTTTATATTAATTACTTTGTTTGTATATTAACTTCATTGAATATCTCTCCTCTCAGCCCCAGACGACCACTCTGATTGGCTTGCTGAAGACTGCTCGGCTGCTGCGATTGGTACGCGTGGCGCGAAAGCTGGACCGCTACTCGGAGTACGGCGCCGCCGTTCTCTTCCTCCTCATGTGCACCTTTGCCCTCATCGCCCATTGGCTGGCCTGTATCTGGTACGCCATCGGCAACGCGGAGCGCACCAACTCGGCCCGCATCGGAGGCATGAAGATCGGCTGGCTGGACAACCTGGCTGAACAGATTGGTAAACCATACAACGACACAGACCCTGCCTCTGGCCCTTCCACCAAGGATAAATACGTCACAGCGCTTTACTTTACCTTCAGCAGCTTGACCAGCGTGGGCTTCGGCAACGTTTCCCCCAACACCAACCCTGAGAAGATCTTCTCCATCTGCATCATGCTTATCGGCTGTGAGTACGTCACCAGTGTGTGTCTGTGACGTGCCTGTGTGTCGAGAGTGTTCATATGCATTGCTTTAAATGTAGTATCACCTATCATTTTAGGTGGATGTCTCTGACATGTCTCTGTGTCATCTCCTGTAGCGCTGATGTATGCCAGTATCTTTGGTAACGTATCGGCTATCATCCAGAGGCTGTACTCCGGCACGGCCCGTTACCACACCCAGATGCTGCGTGTCAAAGAGTTCATCCGCTTCCACCAGATCCCAGAGGGACTACGCCAGAGACTGGAGGAATACTTCCAACATGCCTGGTCCTATACCAATGGCATCGACATGAACGCTGTGAGTAACTCTCTAACACACATTCATATACAGCCAAACACACACACACACACACACACACACACATCCATACCCACACGAAAAGCACATAGGCCCTACTTACCACCTGAGTTTTGCCGCCATTAGGTGCTCAGACAGGGAGACCTAACAGTGGAAATGATGTGCGTCATATCCTATGTGTTAGTAGATAGATAGTGTGTCCTGCTGCTTGCAGAGAAGAGAAAAGCATTGGGCCTCTAACACCACAGGAACATGACGTAGCAGAGAGCACGCCTGTCAATTCAATCTGAACAATCACATAGACACACTGTGTGTCTGTGTCTGTGCATGTGTCCCCTCAGTCAATAGTGAGCATCAACTGAAACATCTCTCCCCCCACTTTCTCTCTCTCTCTTTCTCCCTCTCCCATTTCTCCCTTCCTCTCTCTAGGTGCTGAAGGGTTTCCCTGAGTGTCTGCAGGCTGATATCTGTCTCCACCTGAACCGCTGCCTGCTCCAGAACTGCAGGGCCTTCAAGGGGGCCAGTAAGGGCTGTCTGCGGGCGCTGGCCATGAGGTTTAAGACCACCCATGCCCCTCCAGGCGACACCCTGGTCCACATGGGAGATATCCTCTCAGCTCTCTACTTCATCTCCAGAGGGTCCATAGAGATTCTGAGAGATGACGTGGTGGTGGCCATACTGGGTAGGCTGAAGGGTGATAGTGGTTACTGGGTAGGCTGAAGGGTAATGGTGGTTACTGGGTAGGCTGAAGGGTGATGGTGGTTACTGGGTAGGCTGAAGGGTAATAGTGGTTACTGGGTAGGCTGAAGGGTAATAGTGGTTACTGGGTAGGCTGAAGGGTGATGGTGGTTACTGGGTAGGCTGAAGGGTGATGGTGCATACTAGGTAGGCTGAAGGGTGATGGTGGTTACTGGGTAGGCTGAAGGGTGATGGTGGTTACTGGGTAGGCTGAAGGGTGATGGTGGTTACTGGTTAGGCTGAAGAGTGATGGTGGTTACTGGTTAGGCTGAAGAGTGATGGTGGATACTGATTAGGCTGAAGGGTGATGGTGGTTACTGGTTAGGCTGAAGAGTGATGGTGGATACTGGTTAGGCTGAAGGGTGATGGTAGTTACTGGGTAGCCTCTCCTTCTTTCTTAAGTCTTCCCCTCGTTCTTCCCATTCAAGCTTGTGGTTTGGTACATTCTCTGTCTGTCTGTCTGTCTGTCTGTCTGTCTGTCTCTCTGTCTCTCTGTCTCTCTCTCTCTCTTTCACTCACTCATTCACTCACTCACTCTCTCACACACACACTGCTGTGTTCTGGTGTGCTGTTTAGCCAGAGGTGTTTGGGCATGGCTCCACTTCCATTTCACAGTGTCATTGATTACCGATCGCCCGATTGCTCAGACCCACACTCTCTATGCTAGCCTGTCTCATTTTGATTTGTCTCCCCTCTGCATTTAAGTGGACACAAAGTCAGGCCTAACTGGAATAATGTAGAGCATTAGTGTTGTTGTTCTACTCTATCTCTGAAAAATCCAGAAATAATCCAGAAGAAAATATCTATCAGGTTAGTCTTGTATAGAAAGGCAGTGTATGCGAGTGAGCTTATGAATGTTTTTAATGCTTATGTTGTCCAATGATCTTTGTGTTCAATCATTGCTTTCTCCATTGTCACTCTATTCACCTCATTTTCCTCTTCACCTGTGTCACACCTTTCAACCTCTCATCTCTCCATTCTCTCGCTCTCTGTAGGTAAGAATGATATCTTCGGGGAGCCCATCTATCTTTTTGGGCGTCCAGGGAAGTCCAGTGCGGACGTCAGGGCTTTAACCTACTGTGACCTCCATAGGATCCTGAGGGACGACCTGCTGGAGGTGCTGGACATGTACCCAGACTTCTCCGACTGCTTCTGGACCAACCTGGAGATCACCTTCAACCTCCAAGATGTGAGTCTACCATGAGAGGGGGACAGAGAGCACTCTCTCAAACCACAAATAGATACTGTTTATGTTGAGCCGGTTTCCTGGACATGGATTGTGTAGTCTTGGACTAAAAAGCATGCTCAATGGAGAATCTACTTTGAAAGTGCTTTTTAGCCCAGGACTAGTCTTAATCTGTGTCCGGGAAACCAGCCCTTAGTCATAAAGAGATCTTAACACAAGGTCAATGAGTTTTAGTTAGGCAAAACTGTATGCAAAAACATTACTTCTTGAATATTTAGTGTGTATAAATCTGATGATTTTATGATGTATGTGTAATGTGTTGTAAAGTGTGAGTGGTTTTTTGTTGAATTACTGAAGCTGATGTGTATTAGGTAGATAGAATAAACCAGGCAACTCCCAGTGAGGACTCTGAATGTGGATATCGACGGCCGCGGCCACGACGCAGGAGAAACCGGCCTGGTGAGTGTGTGTGGATCTGCTCATTATGTCATCATGGGTTTCTTATACATTGTTAAAAGTAGTGTTACTATCAATGATATGTATAAAGTTGTGGTGGTCATTGTACCTGTCCTGGCTGTGTGTAGACGGCATGGACCGTGAGGACTCGTTTCCAGACCAGTCGTGTCCTTTGGGGAACCACAACGGCCCTGACACAAGCTCCCACTGGGAGGGCATGTGTAGCAGCGCCAGCGCCTGCTCCCAGTCCAGTGACGATGAGATGATGCCTCTGGGACATAGCAAAGCAGAGCTGTACCCCTCCGGGGATGACACCGATGACTACCCCCCTGCTGTGGTCAGCCTGCTGCCCCCCAGCGGACCCTCAGCTGGCATGGGGCCGCCCCTGGACCGAGGAAGTCACCAATACACAGGTAGAGAGAGACTGAGATATAGATACACAGTATTACGCATGAACTAACTAAGATCAGTGGACTGGACTATGTTATAACCTGCCTCAAAGCATTCACACAGGCATCTCTGCTCTTTCTCTACATCCCAGCCTCAGCCCCCATCAACATGCCAGGCCCAGGGGTGTATGGGTATTGGCCTGACCGGAGGACCAGTCAGTTGTCAGATCCCCAGCAGCGCTGCTCCTCAGTGAGGGGCACCTACCACCCTCCTCCCTGTGCAGAGGACAGGCCCAGTGAACTGGAGTCCAGAGTGGAGCTGCTACAGTCCCAGCTCCACAGGTATAGAGAAGAGGAGAAGAAAAGTGAGGAGAGGAGAGAAGAGGAGGGGAAAAGTGAGGAGAGGAGAGAAGAGGAGGGGAAAAGTGAGTAGAGGAGAGAAGAGGAGGGGGAAAGTGAGGAGAGAAGAGGGTAAAAGTGAGGAGAGAAGAGGAGAGGAAAAGTGAGGAGAGGAGAGAAGAGGAGGGGGAAAGTGAGGAGAGGAGAGAAGAGAATAGGAGGGGAAAAGTGGGGAGAGAAGAGGAGAGGAAAAGTGAGGAGAGAAGAGGAAGGGAAAAGTGAGGAGAGAAGAGGAAGGGAAAAGTGAGGAGAGAAGAGGGGAAAAGTGAGGAGAGAAGAGGGGAAAAGTGAGGAGAGAAGAGGAGGGGAAAAGTGAGGAGAGGAGAGAAGAGGAGGGGAAAAGTGAGGAGAGGAGGAGGAAAATGATGAGAGGAGAGAAGAGGAAAAGTGAGGAGAGCACAGCAAAAGGGATCTTTAGACAGGAATTGTGAGGAGAGGAGAGGATTTCCAGACAGGTAAAGGAAGATAATAATTGGAGAAGAAGCAAAAATTAATAATGAAGGAAGACCAAGAAAGGATTGAGAGAGATCACAGAGGAAGAAATGATTGACTTTATTTATCTATGGTCTTTCCTCTCCCATCCTGCCTCCATCCTTGGCCCTGCCCAGACTGGAGACTCGGATGACTGCAGACATCCACGTGATCCTGCAGCTGCTCCAGAGGCAGATGGCCCCAGTGCCCCCGGCCTACAGCGCTGTGTTGCCCAGCCCTCACCCTGCTCACCCCACCACCCTGTACGGCACAGCAGCCCCCGTCATCCACACTGTCCCCTCCATGCCCCCAATCAAGATTGACAGCATGCCTTCGCCGCTGCAGGTGGGTACTGGTATGGTGCACAGATAGTACAGTATATATCAGTTTTTGCTTGCTTGCTACAATGCTCTGTCCTCCAAAAGCTATGTGATATTGTGAAACAGTGGGCTGATGAAATGAGTGAGAGCGAGGTATTGGTATTGAAAGTTGTACTGTATACAGAGTTACTGAATCGCTTTACCCCCCTTTTTTTTCTTTGCAGAGCCAGGACTCAGACAAGCACAAGTCCAAGGACTCCCTGTCCAGTGGGATCCACCTCACGGTGGCCTCTGATGACACCATGTCCATGTCCATGTCCCCTGAGACAGAGCCCCTTCCAGGGCCCTCCATGGGCCTCAGCCCCCCCCAGGTCTCCTGCCCCACCATGGGACCCTCTGGACTGCTGTGTGGCAGCCTGCGTTTCCCCTCCCTCCCTGACAACCTGGAGACCTCCACAGAGGGGCAGAAGATTCAGAGGCACGTTTCTGACCCCATCCTGCCAGGCAGCTAAAACCCTCTGACCTTTAACCTTAAACCTGATCATCCCTCACTCCCAGCACCCCCTGCACCACCACAGGAGGACAGTCAAATGTTGGCAGAGTCACTTCTCTAATCCTCCCCCCTCTCACTCCTCCTCTCCAATCCCCACCCAACCCCCTAACCTTTAAGATGCTGCTGATCCACGTGGGTTGCCTTCCACGTAGCTATGGGGAGGTTTTATTGAGGGCCCCCTCTCACTGACTCACAGGGCCCGGGGCTGAGGCACCACTGGTCCTGTGCGACAACCAACCTCTCCTCTCTCTCTCAGGGCCTAGGGCATTATTGAGAGGGGGTTTAGGATTTCTGCAACCCAGACCCCACAAAGCCTGGGGGCCTGGCACTGCCTATGGAGAACTGATATGAAACTGGGCTGACTAGAAGCACACACACACACGTCACACGGACACTCACAATAACCCCAAACCCTCTTTTCCCTGGATCTCAAAGCTGTAGTATCTGCATTCCTCTCTGGTTTTGCTTTTGTTAAGTGATCAGGTATGATGACAGTGACACGCATGGCTTTCTATGCCATGGTCCTTTTTTGTTGGGAGATAAGAATTTGGCCAAAAATACATATAACTGTGTGTATACTGTATGTTTACACTGTAGAAGAACTGCACATTCAGGCTCAGTACTTTTTATAAGTTGAACTGAAACGTATTTTTATAGTATTCAATCAAAATGAGAAAATGTAATGATCATGAGGATCTTACCGTGAATCTGGAAAATCTAATAGTTATGAATGCCCAAATATATTTATTTCGCACTATTGCTGTGTTGGTGTAACATATTATCAACAGATAATATAAAGAGATGGTATAAATGCCATCTAAATACTGTTTATATCTGTATGGTAGGAATGACTCAAAAGTGGCCATTTTTGTATACAGTAATTACATTATCATGTTCTACCAATCATGACTTAATGGTAAGCAATATTTGTTAACATGAAGTGACATGTCTCATTATTGTTTGAACATTGTCAAGGGTCATGAGAACAGCTAATTGACATGGGAAACAAGCAAAACAGAGTTTTCTCATCTCCTTTATGCTGTAGTTATGTAGGACTTGTGAAGCATCATAAACACCTTTCATTTATACAGCCATTACTGCTTTGCTTGGTTCATCATGTTTGTGTATGTCTATATACAGTGGGGGAAAAAAGTATTTAGTCAGCCACCAATTGTGCAAGTTCTCCACCTTAAAAAGATGAGAGAGGCCTGTAATTTTCATCATAGGTACACGTCAACTATGACAGACAAATTGAGAAAGAAAAATCCAGAAGATCACATTGTAGGATTTTTAATGAATTTATTTGCAAATTATGGTGGAAAATAAGTATTTGGTCACCTACAAACAAGCAACATTTCTGGCTCTCACAGACCTGTAACTTCTTCTTTAAGAGGCTCCTCTGTCCTCCGCTCGTTACCTGTATTAATGGCACCTGTTTGAACTTGTTATCAGTATAAAAGACACCTGTCCACAACCTCAAACAGTCACACTCCAAACTCCACTATGGCCAAGACCAAAGAGCTGTCAAAGGACACCAGAAACAAAATTGTAGACCTGCACCAGTCTGGGAAGACTGAATCTGCAATAGGTAAGCAGCTTGGTTTGAAGAAATCAACTGTGGGAGCAATTATTAGGAAATGGAAGACAGACAAGACCACTGATAATCTCCCTCGATCTGGGGCTCCACGCAAGATCTCACCCCGTGGGGTCAAAATGATCACAAGAACGGTGAGCAAAAATCCCAGAACCACACGGGGGGACCTAGCGAATTACCTGCAGAGAGCTGGGACCAAAGTAACAAAGCCTACCATCAGTAACACACTACGCCGCCAGGGACTCAAATCCTGCAGTGCCAGACGTGTCCCCCTGCTTAAGCCAGTACATGTCCAGGCCCGTCTGAAGTTTGCTAGAGTGCATTTGGATGATCCAGAAGAGGATTGGGAGAATGTCATATGGTCAGATGAAACCAAAATTTAACTTTTTGGTAAAAACTCAACTCGTCGTGTTTGGAGGACAAAGAATGCTGAGTTGCATCCAAAGAACACCATACCTACTGTGAAGCATGGGGGTGGAAACATCATGCTTTGGGGCTGTTTTTCTGCAAAGGGACCAGGACGACTGATCCGTGTAAAGGAAAGAATGAATGGGGCCATGTATCGTGAGATTTTGAGTGAAAACCTCCTTCCATCAGCAAGGGCATTGAAGATGAAACGTGGCTGTGTCTTTCAGCATGACAATGATCACAAACACACCGCCCGGGCAACGAAGGAGTGGCTTCGTAAGAAGCATTTCAAGGTCCTGGAGTGGCCTAGCCAGTCTCCAGATCTCAACCCCATAGAAAATCTTTGGAGGGAGTTGAAAGTCTGTGTTGCCCAGCGACAGCCCCAAAACATCACTGCTCTAGAGGAGATCTGCATGGAGGAATGGGCCAAAATACCAGCAACAGTGTGTGAAAACCTTGTGAAGACTTACAGAAAACGTTTGACCTGTGTCATTGCCAACAAAGGGTATATAACAAAGTATTGAGAAACTTTTGTTATTGACCAAATACTTATTTTCCACCATAATTTGCAAATAAATTCATTAAAAATCCTACAATGTGATTTTCTGGATTTTTTTTCTCATTTTGTCTGTCATAGTTGACGTGTACCTATGATGAAAATTACAGGCCTCTCTCATCTTTTTAAGTGGGAGAACTTGCACAATTGGTGGCTGACTAAATACTTTTTTCCCCCACTGTATCTGTTCTGTTTCACAGGACTGTTGTTACACCAAGGATGCATCATCTCTTTTTCAGGTGTGTGTGTGTGGTGTGTGTGTGTGTGTGTGTGTGTGTGTGTGTGTGTGTGCGCGCAATATTTGTTGACTATGTTTGAGTAAGTGACATGGTCACATATTTAACATTACCCTTTTGAAAATGTACTTAAGGCTGGGATTCAATCTGATCGTGCTTTGTCCTCCAATGCACATCTACAAGGCAATGTTCCAGCTTTTGCAGAAACCACATTAATGGTTAATGCTGCATATGTCGGCTCAATCGGAAATTACGTTCAAATGGTGCATTGTCCAAATCCGCAATCAGATTGAATCCTGGCCCAAATGTGTGTAATGATTCAAGGTTCCAAAGTTAGTAGATGTTTGATGCCCACCTGGGAGGAAGTGATGTGGATGGAATCTGCCAATCAAGTGATGTCACTGGGATAGTGTCATTTTCCCCAGAATCCCAGTGTCAGGATGTTTTTGACAGTTTCAGGTGAATGTAACTCCGTTTTTTAAGCCTTTCTTGGTCTGTAAAGGTTTCTTGAAGCACAAAATCATAATTCTTATTTATCTTTTTTAGATTAAATATTATTTATAACAAATAATACATAAACTTCAACTACTGACGAGTTGTTTATTTTGGGGTGAGGGCTTGGACTTGGGTGGTTTGCACCATTTTCTATTCTTCAGGAATTAATAGACATCAACTTATAAACCACATTTTAAAACCAGGAGTTCATTCAGTTGGGCCATGTTAAAGGCCCAGTGCAGTCAAAAACATGATTTTCCTGCATTTTATATATACCCTACATGACCAAAATTATGTGGACACCTGCAAGTCGAACATCTTATTCCAAAATCATGGGCATTAATGTGGAGTTGGTCCTCCCTTTGCTGCTATAACAGCCTCCATTCTTCTGGGAAGGCTTTCCACTAGATGTTGGAACATTGCTGCGGGGACTTGCTTCCATTCAGCCACAAGAGCATTAGTGAGGTCGGGCACTGATGTTGGGCGATTAGGCCTGGCTCGCAGTCGGTGTTCAAATTCATCCCAAAGGTGTTTGATGGGGTTGAGGTCAGGGTTCTGTGCAGGCCAGTCAAGTTCTTCCACACCGTTCTCGACAAACCATTTCTGTATGGACCTCGCTTTGTGCATGGGGGCATTGTCATTCTGAAACAGGAAAGGGCCTTCCCCAAACTGTTGTAAGCACAGAATCGTCTAGAATGTCATTGAATGCTGTAGAGTTAAGATTTCCCTTCACTGGAACTAAGGGGCCTAGCCCGAACCATGAAAAACAGCCCCAGTTGACACTATGCATTGGGGCAGGTACTGTTCTCCTGGCATCCGCCAAACCCAGACTCGTCCGTCGGACTAACAGATGGTGAAGCGTGATTCATCACTCCAGAGAACGTGTTTCCACTGCTCCAGAGTCCAATGGTGGCAAACTTTACACCACTCCTGTTGACGCTTGGCATTGCGCACGATGAACTTAGGCTTGTGTGTGGCTGCTCGACCACGGAAACCCATTTCATGAAGCTCCCAACTAACAGTTATTGTGCTGACGTTGCTTCCAGAGGCAGTTTGGAACTCGGTATTGAGTGTTACAACCGAGGACAGAGGAGTCTTCACGCGCTACGCACTTCAGCACTCGGCGGTCCTGATCTGTGAGCTTGTGTGGCCTACCACGTCGAGGCTGAGCCGTTGTTGCTCCTAGACGTTTCCACTTCACAATAACAGCACTTACAGTTGACCAGGGCAGAAATTTGCCGAACTGACTTGTTGGAAAGGTGGCATCCTATGACGGTGCCATGTAGAAAGTCACTGAGCTCTTCAGTAAGGCCATTCTACTGCCAATGTTTGTCTATGGAGATTGCATGGCTGTGTTCTTGATTTTATACACCTGTCAATAACGGTGTGGCTGAAATAGCAGAATCCACTAATACTGAAATTGTGAACATTATGATAGTGCCCTTTTAGTGTAAGAAATGTTGGTGGGATGGAGTTTTGGTTTGCCTGGCGACATCACCAGGCATTAAATTAGTTAATAGACCAATATGAGAGTTCCAAACCTCTCTTCCAATAACAGCTAGTTTTCAGCAGGTTGACATTTCTCATGAATCTTGCACTGAAGGCAGAACTGAGCGATTTCTGCTAGATGGGCCAGTTGCAAAGTCAAAATTGGCTATATCGTACAAATCCCTGAAAACTAAATTAGCTTTTTGGTCTTAATTTAAGGTTAGGCATTAGGGTTAGCAATGTGGTTAAGGTTAGGTTTAAAATCAGATGTTATGACTTTGTGGTTGTGTCAGAGCTAGTGACCACTCTGTATAGCTGTCCCAGGCCAATATTTATGACAATAAATGCCAACCTGACAGTTTTCAGTTTTCCCATCCAAGACAGAAATTGCTCTTTGCTAAGAAGCTATTTTTGTTTCTTTTTGACCATTTTAATTGAAAACAATCACAGTAAGGTACTTACAGTGAGGGAAAAAAGTATTTGATCCCCTGCTGATTTTGTACGTTTGCCCACTGACAAAGAAATGATCAGTCTATAATTTTAATGGTAGGTTTATTTGAACAGTGAGAGACAGAATAACAACAACAAAATCCAGAAAAACACATGTCAAATTTTTTAAAAATTGATTTGCATTTTAATGAGGGAAATAAGTATTTGACCCCCTCTCAGTCAGAAAGATTTCTGGCTCCCAGGTGTCTTTTATACAGGTAACGAGCTGAGATTAGGAGCACACTCTTAAAGGGAGTGCTCCTAATCTCAGTTTGAATACCTGTATAAAAGACACCTGTCCACAGAAGCAATCAATCAATCAGATTCCAAACTCTCCACCATGGCCAGGACCAAAGAGCTCTCCAAGGATGTCAGGGACAAGATTGTAGACCTACACAAGGCTGGAATGGGCTACAAGACCATCGCCAAGCGGCTTGGTGAGAAGGTGACAACAGTTGGTGCGATTATTCGCAAATGGAAGAAACACAAAAGAACTGTCAATCTCCCTCGGCCTGGGGCTCCATGCAAGATCTCACCTCGTGGAGTTGCAATGATCATGAGAACGGTGAGGAATCAGCCCAGAACTACACGGGAGGATCTTGTCAATGATCTCAAGGCAGCTGAGACCATAATCACCAAGAAAACAATTGGTAACACACTACGCTGTGAAGGACTGAAATCCTGCAGCGCCCGCAAGGTCCCCCTGCTCAAGAAAGCACATATACAGGCCCGCCTGAAGTTTGCCAATGAACATCTGAATGATTCAGAGGAGAACTGGGTGAAAGTGTTGTGGTCAGATGAGACACAAATCGAACTCTTTGGCATCAACTCAACTTGCCGTGTTTGGAGGAGGAGGAATGCTGCCTATGACCCCAAGAACACCATCCCCACCGTCAAACATGGAGGTGGAAACATTATGCTTTGGGGGTGTTTTTCTGTTAAGGGGACAGGACAACTTCACCGCATCAAAGGGACGATGGACAGGGCCATGTACCGTCAAATCTTGGGTGAGAACCTCCTTCCCTCAGCCAGGGTATTGAAAATGGGTTGTGGATGGGTATTCCAGCATGACAATGACCCAAAACACACAGCCAAGGCAACAAAGGAGTGGCTCAAGAAGAAGCACATTAAGGTCCTGGAGTGGCCTAGCCAGTCTCCAGACCTTAATCCCATAGCAAATCTGTGGAGGGAGCTGAAGGTTCGAGTTGCCAAACGTCTGCCTCGAAACCTTAATGACTTGGAGAAGATCTGCAAAGAGGAGTGGAACAAAATCCCTCCTGAGATGTGTGCAAACCTGGTGGCCAACTACAAGAAACATCTGACCTCTGTGATTGCCAACAAGGGTTTTGCCACCAAGTAGTAAGTCATGTTTTGCAGAGGGACTTATTTCCCTCATTAAAATGCAAATCAATGTATAACATTTTTGACGTTATTCTGTCTCTCACTGTTCAAATAAACCTACCATTAAAATTATAGACGGATCATGTCTTTGTCAGTGGGCAAACGTACAAAATCAACAGGGGATCAAATACTTTTTCCCCTCACTGTAATTGTTACCCAGAAATGATTTAATATTGAGATCAAAACAGCTGTATTGGACCTTTAAGAACACTGCAGAGAAATGTAATGTTAGGAGCTGACAGAGAACCATACCTGCTCCATCTGCACATTTTAGTGACATTGTGCCACCTAAATAAATAATGACATCCTGACCTATCAGTGTGTTCAGTGATGCAAATAATGACACTGACAACTACGAAAGACGTGAAGGAATATTTATTAGTTAGAGCAAATTTGGTAATATAAACTTTTATGAAAAAAGCTACATGTAGATTTGCCTTATCAATATCTTGGTTCATATATTTATAAGTATGTACATTTCCCCTTGTACAAACATGCTAAAAGGGGGTTGACCTTCGAGTACAGAGAACAATAAAAAGATAGTGAGACACAAGAAGAGGGGGAAAAAAGGTTTCACTCTCCTTCAGTACTAGGCTAAACTTATTTGTTTCACACATTCTTGAATAGGAACTGCAGTTGTTCCAAGCAACTCAACTCAAAATGAAGAAAACGTTATGGTCTTGCCCAAAGGGGCTGCTGGCAAAGTATCCGAACTGTGAGACATTCATTGTGTTGAACACAGGAGGCTGCCGGAACAGAGCACATGGAATGGCATCAAACACATGGAAACCATGTGTTTGATACCATTCCGCTGATTCCACTCCAGGCATTAGAACGAGCCCATCCTCCCCAATTAAGGTGGCACCAACCTCCTGTGGTGTTGAATCAATATAACACTTCAGTCACTTCACTACATGTCAGATTATCACAGTATAATCATGGAAGTGATCTGGTACCAGCAAACCATTTTTAAAATACTTGTCTCATTAAAACAATTATTAGGCCTTAAAATTAGCCTTATGGTTTCAAATTCAGAAGTCTACAACTGGATTTAAACCAGTTCAGAAAGACACCCAGATTACCCTAAATTACATTTTCTGACAGTGAGTGTCATTTTAAATCCACTTTCCTGACCCTAAATATGTTGTTATATGTCACTCCAAAACATCTTCATATTAATCTCATAGCTGGCTGGATAAAACAACAGGTTAAACACACTCAAGAGGCAGTGTTCAGTTGGAACTGCACTCCATAATGAATTGACCATCTAGAATTGTTGAACCTACTGAAAGCACTGATGCATTTTGGCGCTGTACAGACACTGATGACTACCAAAACGATAAATAAATAGAGGACAACATACTCCTTTTGACACAGGGATTAGTAATATCAAAAACAGAGTAAACCAGGACATTATGGAGTGGAACAAAGGACACTCCAAGAGTCAAAGAGTTCACACCGTCTCCCATACGCACATCAATCAGCCAGGAGAGAGCAGTGGGTTGAGGCAGTCCTGCAAGATTTACTTCCACTCAAAAAAACAAGTCCAAGTTCCGAATACACACATTGTCCTCATCCTCCACATCAAAATAAATAAATAATTGGTCATTTAGCAGACGCTCTTATCCAGAGCGACTTACAGGAGCAATTAGGGTTAAGTGCCTTGCTCAAGGGCACATCGACAGATTTTTCACCTAGTCGGCTCAGGGATTAGAACCAGCGACTTTTCGGTTACTGGCACAACGCTCTTAACTACTAAGCTACCTGCCGCCCAACTCCTCAGGTGAAGGTTGGCTTTAGACCCGCAGGATCTCCAGGCAGTTGTTGTAGCCGATGGCGATCCAGTCAGGCTGGGTGGAGGCCCACTGGACGTTGTTGATCTCTCCTTCGGCCGTGTAGGCCAGAATAGGGTCCTCGATGGCCCTGGGCATTTGCTGGATGTCCCATATCAGCGCCTGGTGGTCGTCGGCTGAGGACGGAGGAAAGACAATACATTATTATTACACTGACGTAAGGGAGAATGAGGACTGAGGAAAGGTGAGCTGGTAAAGGAGCTGTTTGTGCCTTACCTGCAGTGCAGATGTGACAGGAGGAGTGGGGAGCCCAGGCGATGCCGTTGACACAGGCCCGGTGGTTGTTGAGGCGGGCCACCGGCGTGCAGGGAACACGCACGTCCAGAATCACAACCTGAGGCACACAGCACAGGAGAGAGACAACACATTAAATAGAGATAAGGAGAGGGAATGGACAATACCAAACTGAAAGAGGAATGAGAAAGGAGAGTAAAATAGACTGACCTCCATGCCGTCCATAGCCATGGTGGCCAGGTAGTTGGGGTCCTGTTTGTTCCAGCAGAGGCGCAGTAGGGGGTGGTGCTGGGGGTCTTCATAGATAATGGTGCTGTGCTCCAGGTGCCGCAGGTCAAACATGCGTACTGAGCCGTCTGCTCCGACCGACGCAAACATGTCCCGACCACCGCCTGCGCGGCTGAACGCGATGTCATACACCTAGATACAGAGAACAACACCAACATACAGAGTTATTAAACTGGTACACCCACGGACACACATTCAGACTTCAATGACCTCAGGACCAGGGGTTGGAACGGAAATGATTTTCCAATCGTTCCGTTCCGAACAGAACCCCTATTTATTTTGTTCCATTCCAGTGGTCCGACTAGCATAATAAAGTTCTGAACTGGTTCGAACCCCCAAAAAAGGTATGGTTCATATATCTCCTTTTCGTAAAATGTCTAAGCCGTAAAATAACGTTTTTACATTAAGCTCATTAATTTGTTTCACCTATTAGTGCAGATGGAGCAGCTTGCTGTGTATGCGCAAGCTAGTTGTTTACATGTTTAATTGGTCATTTACAGTGGGGCAAAAAAGTATTTAGTCAGCCACCAATTGTGCAAGTTCTCCCACTTAAAAAGATGAGAGAGGCCTGTAATTTTCATCATAGGTACACGTCAACTATGAAAGACAAAATGAGAAAAAAAAATCCAGAAAATCACATTATAGGATTTTTAATGAATTTATTTGCAAATTATGGTGGAAAATAAGTATTTGGTCAATAACAAAAGTTTTGTCAATACTTTGTTATATACCCTTTGTTGGCAATGACACAGGTCAAACGTTTTCTGTAAGTCTTCACAAGGTTTTCACACACTGTTGCTGGTATTTTGGCCCATTCCTCCATGCAGATCTCCTCTAGAGCAGTGATGTTTTGGGGCTGTCGCTGGGCAACACGGACTTTCAACTCCCTCCAAAGATTTTCTATGGGGTTGAGATCTGGAGACTGGCTAGGCCACTCCAGGACCTTGAAATGCTTCTTACGAAGCCACTCCTTCGTTGCCCGGGCGGTGTGTTTGGGATCATTGTCATGCTGAAAGACCCAGCCACGTTTCATCTTCAATGCCCTTGCTGATGGAAGGAGGTTTTCACTCAAAATCTCACGATACATGGCCCCATTCATTCTTTCCTTTACACGGATCAGTCGTCCTGGTCCCTTTGCAGAAAAACAGCCCCAAAGCATGATGTTTCCACCCCCATGCTTCACAGTAGGTATGGTGTTCTTTGGATGCAACTCAGCATTCTTTGTCCTCCAAACACGACGATTTGAGTTTTTACCAAAAAGTTATATTTTGGTTTCATCTGACCATATGACATTCTCCCAATCCTCTTCTGGATCATCCAAAATGCACTCTAGCAAACTTCAGACGGGCCTGGACATGTACTGGCTTAAGCAGGGGGACACGTCTTGCACTGCAGGATTTGAGTCCCTGGCGGCGTAGTGTGTTACTGATGGTAGGCTTTGTTACTTTGGTCCCAGCTCTCTGCAGGTCATTCACTAGGTCCCCCCGTGTGGTTCTGGGATTTTTGCTCACCGTTCTTGTGATCAATTTGACCCCACGGGGTGAGATCTTGCGTGGAGCCCCAGATCGGGGGAGATTATCAGTGGTCTTGTATGTCTTCCATTTCCTAATAATTGCTCCCACAGTTGATTTCTTCAAACCAAGCTGCTTACCTATTGCAGATTCAGTCTTCCCAGCCTGGTGCAGGTCTACAATTTTGTTTCTGGTGTCCTTTGACAGCTCTTTGGTCTTGGCCATAGTGGAGTTTGGAGTGTGACTGTTTGAGGTTGTGGACAGGTGTCTTTTATACTGATAACAAGTTCAAACAAGTGCCATTAATACAGGTAACGAGTGGAGGACAGAGGAGCCTCTTAAAGAAGAAGTTACAGGTCTGAGAGAGCCAGAAATCTTGCTTGTTTGTAGGTGACCAAATACTTATTTTCCACCATAATTTGCAAATAAATTCATTAAAAATCCTACAATGTGATTTTCTGGATTTTTTTTCTCAATTTGTCTGTCATAGTTGACGTGTACCTATGATGTAAATTACAGGCCTCTCTCATCTTTTTAAGTGGGAGAACTTGCACAATTGGTTTCTGACTAAATACTTTTTTCCCCCACTGTAAGTGCAGCCACGAGATAAGACAATTTCATGGGTGGGGAGAGAGCGGGCTTGGCTTGAAGCGCTAAACATCATGATGTGAATTGGGATGTGATTAGGCTATTACTAGAATCCTGCAAGAATCATAACTTCACTGAATTACATAATTAAATATTAGACATTAGGAATATTTTTGGAACAAAAAATAACATTATTAACCGGTTCTCAAGATTTGGAAATAAGGATTCTATTACGGAACACTAGAGATCACTTTCTTTCCCAGGTCTGTTTACGTTCCTACATTTCCCCCCATTTTTTTCGGTTTTCGGTTCTGCTCCTTGAACCGGTTCTAACCCCTGCTCACAACAACTAGCCTTTACTTACTCATTCATACAGTCTCAAACATGCACATTCATACAAGCAAACTAAACTTCAAGGCAAGGCTTATATTCCCCCTCAGCCCTCACACACCTCTTTGTCATGAGCAATGAGCTGGGTCTTGACATGGCCTGATACGAGGTTGACTCTGCCCAGCACCTGGCCAGTCTCCAACCCCCAGATAGTACAGGTGGTGTCAATGCTGGAGGTGCCTGTAGTGGACAGATCAGAAGCAGTATTAAAAACACTGACACTCACCAAACAAGACATACAGTAAAACTTCAATTAATAGCCTGGGTGTTTATTTGCTTTAAATCACTGAACACAGCCGGCGCTTATTAGAGACAAGCTTATTTTATACCCAGGCATCTATTTCCTTTATGCAGACAGCTCAATAAAATGTTGAAAATACTACCAGTATAAACATTATAATAACAAATCCATTGCAGATCAGACTTGCAAAGGCTGCCTATCATATAACCCCCATTTCACGCTTTAGCCCCATGAATTTGATGCCATGGCTAGCAACGATGACAGAATAAATAAATAAAACGTTTTTAATGGAAGACTGTGGGAATATCAGAGCTGTGTCCATGGTAACCTTGTAAACAATTCATTTAGACTCAGCATTTATTTGAAACAGGCGTTTATTTGCTGAAATATTTGCCAATGACCGGCTTAACATTTAAGTCATTTAGCAGACTATTAAAAGGGACAGGCAGCTATTTGAGATTGCATTTAATTGTTTTACTCTGACAAACCAATAGGCTATATGCTAGAGCTGGGCGATAAACACAAAAATCAATGTCACAATAAATTGACTAAATGATCACGATAACGTGAACGACAAGTTTATAACATTAATGTGCACCACAGTTATTTTGTTTATCTTACCCTTAAAACTACTACTTTGAATGTTGTAGCTATCAATTGTCGAATTAACAATCACCCATATTAGCAAACTTATTTAATTTGAAACTTCACATTTCTCTACTAGGACCCTATAGGTTATTTACTGTAATGAAAAGAAAAGCAAAATGTCCACGATAAGTGGTCGGTGTCGATTATTTTCGGTTTATCGTCCCAGCTCTACTATATGCATATGCCCCATCTCTTACCCAGTAGATTAGGATCCACTTCATTCCAGTCAAACGAGGTGAGTGGGGCACAGAAGTCAGAGTTCTTGTTGTTATTCAGCAAACATTCCAGACGCGTCTCTGTGTCACTGACCTAAGGGGTAAGATTTAACAAGCCATGCATGAGATGCTATACAACTACTTAGAAAAGAAGAGTCCCCCCTGGGCAAGTAACTGAGCTAGAGTGCAACTCCAGATGCAGCAAGAGGGAGGAGGGATACAATAGTTAGAATAGGGCGCAGGCCAGGCAGCGCCCAACATATGACATTTATTATCACCTCGTATTGGACGAATAATTTTTCTTCAACGAGGCGGCCGCAAAGGATATCCTACAGACACCAGACAAGGCCCAAATCCCCGTCATTTGCATGAGGAAGAGACGGAGATATCGTGGACTTAGGTCGGGGTGCCTTGTAAGGAGCCGACGACGAGCGAGTAAACTGCCGCTCCCATCAATCCTATTAGCCAATCTTCAATCATTGGAAAATAAATTGGATGACCTAAGATTACGGTTATCCTACCAACGGGACATTAAAAACGGTAATATCTTATGTTTCACCGAGTCGTGGCTGAACGACGACATGGATAACATACAGCTAGCGGGCAATACGCTACATCGGCAGGATAGAACGGCTGACTCCGGTAAGACAAGGGGTGGCGGTCTGTGTATATTTGTAAACAACAGCTGGTGCACAAAATCAAATACTAAGGAAGTCTCGAGGTTTTGCTCGCCTGAGGTAGAGTAACTTATGATAAGCTGTAGACCACACTATTTACCAAGAGAGTTTGTGTCTATATTTTTCATAGCTGTCCATTTACCACCACAAACCAATGCTGGCATTAAGATTGCACTGAATGAGCTGTATAAGGCCATAAGTCAACAGGAAAACGCTCATCCAGAGGCAGCGCTCCTAGTGGCCGGGGACTTTAATGCAGGGAAACTTAAATCTGTTCTACCTAATTTCTACCAGCATGTTAAATGTGCAACCAGAGGGGGAAAAAAAAAACTCTTGACCACCTTTACTCCACACACAGAGATGCATACAAAGCTCTCCCTTGCCCTCCATTTGGCAAATCTGACCATAACTCTATCCTCCTGATTCCTGCTTATAATAAAAAACTAAAGCAGGAAGCACCAGTGACTCGGTTAATAAAAAAGTGGTCAGATGACGCAAATGCTAAGCTACAGGACTGTTTTGCTAGCACAGACTGGAACATGTTCCGGGATTCTTCAGATAGCATTGAGGAGTACACCACATCAGTCACTGGCTTCATCAATAAGTGCATCGATGATGTCGTCCCCACAGTGACCGTACGTACATACCCCAACCAGAAGCCATGGATTACAGGAAACATCCGCACTGAGCTAAAGGGTAGAGCTTCCGCTTTCAAGGAGCGGGACTCTAACCCGGGCGCTTATAAGAAATCCCGCTATGCCCTCCGACGAACCATCAAACAGGCAAAGAGTCAATACAGAACTAAGATTGAATCGCACTACAGCGGCTCTGACGCTCGTCGGATGTGGCAGGGCTTAAACTATTACAGACTACAAAGGGAAGCACAGCCGCGAGCTTCCCAGTGACACAAGCCTACCAGACGAGCTAAACCACTTCTATGCTCGCGTCGAGGCAAGCAACACTGAAGCATGCATGAGAGCACCAGCTGTTCCGGATGACTATGTGATCACGCTCTCCGTAGCCGATGTGAGTAAGACTTTTAAGCAGGTCAACATTCACAAGGCCGCAGGGCCAGACGGATTACCAGGACGTGTACTCCGAGCATGTGCTGACCAACTGGCAAGTGTCTTCACTGACATTTTCAACATGTCCCTGACTGAGTCTGTAATACCAACATGTTTCAAGCAGACCACCATAGTCCCCGTGCCCAAGGACACTAAGATAACCTGCCTAAATGACTACTGACCCGTAGCACTGACGTCTGTAGCCAAGAAGTGCTTTGAAAGGCTGCTCATGGCTCACATCAACACCATTATCCCAGAAACCCTAGACCCACTCCAATTTGCATACCGCCCCAACAGATCCACAGATGATGCAATCTCTATTGCACTCCACACTGCCCTTTCCCACCTGGACAAGAGGAACACCTACGTGAGAATGCTATTCATTGACTACAGCTCAGCATTCAACACCATAGTGCCCTCAAAGCTCATCACTAAGCTAAGGATCCTGGGACTAAACACCTCCCTCTGCAACTGGATCCTGGACATCCTGACGGGCCACCCCCAGGTGGTAAGGGTAGGTAACAACACATCTGCCACACTGATCCTCAACACGGGGGCCCCTCAGGGGTGCGTGCTCAGTCCCCTCCTGTACTCCCTGTTCACCCATGACTGCATGGCCAGGCACGACTCCAACACCATCATTAAGTTTGCCGACGACACAACAGTGGTAGGCCTGATCACCGACAACGATGAGACAGCCTATAGGGAGGACACAACAACCTCTCCCTCAACGTGACCAAGACAAAGGAGATGATTGTGGACTACAGGGAAAAAAAGAGGCCTGAGCACGCCCCCATTCTCATCGACGGGGCTGTAGTGGAACAGGTTGAGAGCTTCAAGTTCCTTGGTGTCCACATCAACGAACTATCATGGTCCAAACACACCAAGACAGTCGTGAAGAGGGCACGACAAAGCCTATTCCCCCTCAGGAGACTGAAAAGATTTGGCATGGGTCCTCAGATCCTCAAAAAATTATACAGCTGCACCATCGAGAGCATCCTGACTGGTTGCATCACCGCCTGGTATGGCAACTGCTTGGCCTCCGACCGCAAGGCACTACAGAGGGTAGTGTGTACGGCCCAGTACATCACTGGGGCCAAGCTTCCTGCCATCCAGGACCTCTATACCAGGCGGTGTCAGAGGAAGGCCCTCAAAATTGTCAAAGACTCCAGCCACCCTAGTCATAGACTGTTCTCTCTGCTACCACACGGCAAGTGGTACCGGAGTGCCAAGTCTAGGTCCAAAAGACTTCTCAACAGCTTCTACCCTCAAGCCATAAGACTCCTGAACAGCTAATCATGGCTACCCGAACTATTTGCACTGCCCCCCCCCCACCCCATCTTTTTACGCTGCTGCTACTCTGTTAATTATTTATGCATAGTCACTTTAACTCTACCCACATGTACATATTACTTCAACTACCTCAACTAGCCGGTGCCCCCGCACATTGACTCTGCACCGGTACCCCCCTGTATATATAGCCTCCCTACTGTTATTTTATTTTACTTCTGCTCTTTTTTTCTCAACACTTTTTTGTTGTTGTTTTATTTTACTTTTTTATTAAAAAGGTCTGTAAGTAAGCATTTCACTGTAATGTCTGCACCTGTTGTATTCGGCGCATGTGGCCAATAAAATTTGATTTGATTTGATGTTTACGTATGATTTAGTATCAAGGAGGCTGTGGGTGCATGCATACCCTCCAGATGCGCAGGTAGTCCCCGCTAGTGGCAAGCAGGTCTGGATAAACACCCTTGCTGTCCGGGATCCACATGATCTTGGTGGTGGGGTAGGGGTGGTCAAAGGTGTTCCTGCAGATGAACTCTGAACTCTCCTCCTCCAGACCCACAATCTGCACCTGAAGACAAACAACAATCATTAAATCAGAAACCGCTTGATATACTATTTAATAAGTAACAAATTACTCAGAGCTTAAACACACTTCATACTGTTTTTAGTCACTTTTTGGTAATGTTCATTCTCTGTGGGTGAGATCTTACAACATAGAAGCGAAGATCTGTTCTGGGTTCTGTTCATACCCAAGATCTGTTCTGGGTGGCCCACATCACAGCATTGTGGGATTCACGGTGGTCCCAACTAATTCGTTATGGTCCTGCACTAGGACTCGTTAACAAAAATGTACAGTTCATCTTCTCACTCACCTTATTGTTATATTCTTCAACGAAACTTCCAAGGGCCAGGCGAAAGCGCTTGTCGGGACGAACGCTCCAGTTCATTGCATACACCGTCCATGGCGCTTCGTATTTGTAGATCTCTTTTCGCTTACCGTGGAGCGACATAGCTCAATAAACGAGATCTTATATAAAATCCTTAGCTATAAAAAATATATATATAAACAAATGTTTCCTTGGAACAAAATATACCCCAAGGCTCGTTAAAGACTTTCCGAATTGAAGATTTGAACAGTTCAAATGACAAAGGCTGTCAAACGACAGCTAGCTAGCTAACTGTCGTTAGTTATGGATGCTACACCTGCCCAGCTAACGTCATTAGCTAGCTAGCTAGTAGCGCGTTGTACAGCGTGATATCTATCTCTGTCGGACAACGAAGCTTAAGCTTCGAGGCACTAAAGTCTGCATTTGCTATTCGTTTGATTTTGAAGATCCGGATGAGTGAGCCTGCTTTTCGAATTGGGTCCCCTGCTAGCTTTGACCCGACTCCGACTTCAACAACACTACTGCCGTAACCACAAAGAGGGGTAGGGGGATCACTCTCCTCGAATCTCCTCTCATCGAAGAAAATGTCGGCGGTGTGACGCTAGCTAGCTCATAGCAAGGTAGTGTGGTGCACCCGATTAGTCTACAATCACTCCATTAAAAGGTGGAAATCATCATACCAACCACACCATTCTGAAAATATGCTAAAATAATGTTTTACTATTTTAACAGTGTAACCGAAGATTTTTTATAACTAACCCAAGAAAGACAACAGCCTGTCGTTTCCAACGGGAACAAATGAGTTATAGTGGGCAGAGCCAAGCACAAGCAAGCGAGATCCTATTGGCGTGTTGTGGCAAATATTTGCATGTTTCGTTTCGGGAACGCCTACTCTGTGCAATGCGCGTGTGCAATACCTAAATTCGCCTTTGCACTCCTTCTAAACAACGCGGAAAGTCTACAAAACTTAGTCCACTCTGTTCATAACTGACTATAGTTTTAAGAACAGAAAACTGTATTGAGATCAAATGTTTCATCGATGAGAAAATGTGCATAATGTTGGCAAAATCTATCTCGTTCCATCTTCTCCCACTGCCGGCCACTGTGCTTCCTCTCACTACCAGGTTACAAAACGTAGGTAACAAAATATTTCTGGGTAGAATCAAAGACAGTACAGTCGGTGGTACAGTATGAATAAAGGCTAATGCCGCGTTCATAACAACTGGGAACTCGAAAAAAACGAGCACCATCTGGGCAAAATAGTTTTGAAGCGTTATTCAACTCGGAATTCCAAGTCTGAAACTCTGGCATATTTCTAGAGCTCCGACTTTCCGACCCGAAGATCACTGATGTCATTATTTGACCTCGTTTTTTTCTGTGTTCCCAGTGGTCTTGAAAGCACCATAAAACGTATTCTCCAATAGAAACCCACAATCACACTTGTAGGCGATGTTGGTAGGCTAGCTAAGCTCATGCGTAGAAAAACGTCAAAGGGTCTAACCGTATTCTCGCGCCGAACTGCGCATGTGCTTATAAATAAAAGGGACTCCTTCGCTATAAAGTATTTTTTTTACGAAAATTAAAAAGTGTCAGTATGTCACTTTCACGAGGTTGGAGTAATAACATGTTTATTACACTTAAGACATTGGTTAGAATGTAGTTTGTGCCTTTAGATTTCGAGAAAACTAACAACAAGGAAGAATATTTCACTTCTCTCATTGACTTCTCAAACCCCGGCCTGGTCTGTTTGGTCTGTTTCGCAAGCGGTCCCGGAAATCTTGCGATGTTGCGCCTCTGGGTTTAGAAACTCTGTGGTAGAATCTACTGTCAACGGGGGTATATACGGCGGAGCTGATGGCCATGTTGGCCTTGCAGTGGATGGAGGAAGTCAAACAAGACAGAGTAGTTATTTGCTCTGATTTATGTGCAGTGTTAATGAGTCTTGTTGATAAAACAAGTTTACTGGAGAACTGAGACCAAGTAGAGACTTTGGACAGGGTGGATATGGTATAATAAAGGCAGTTTATTCAGAGGTAAAGATATCTGGAATCGCGTGCACGGACCCGTTCGTCAATCTCGTAGGGAGATATCTGAGAGAGCCCCGAAACATTGTGTGCTGACATTTTATACAATAAAATGAAGTAGGTTGAATCTAGTAGTTCTGATCTTCTGATTGGTCCTGATGAGTTGGGCGAGGTCCCCTCCAGGTTAGTATCACTGTTGCATTGGCTCTGAGTCGGGTTCTCTGTCTTCAGATGTTCAGCCTAAGAGAAGGGGATTTTTGTGTGTGTGTGTGTGTGTGTGTGTGTGTGTTTAACAGTGATGATGTGTGTGTGTGTGTGTGTGTGTGTGTGTTATCAGTGATGATGTGTGTGTGTGTGTGTGTGTGTGTGTGTGTGTGTGTGTTTTTATCAGTGATGATGTGTGTGTGTGTGTGTGTGTGTGTGTGTGTGTGTGTGTGTGTGTGTGTGTGTGTGTGTGTGTGTGTGTGTGTGTGTGTGTCCTCAGAGCAAGAACTCGTGAGTTGGAAGAACTGAGAGACCTATGGCGTGGGTGTTGTCCTTAGCCACCTGCTGACAAGGCTGACAAGATAGGACTCTTTTGTCCATTGTATTGAATACAAAGGCCCAACACAAAATGGGTCATGCACAAGATTTTAGTCAGACCAAGCTATAACATTATATATTTACTACGACAGTCTCCAGTTCTTTAGCTCACGTAGCAGACAAGACCTGCTTTATGAGGTGCTACAAACCCATGGCAGGATTAAACAGATGGATATTCAGATAAGATTTACTTGGGTCCCAGCCCATGTGGGGGTGGAAGGGAACGAGGTAGTAGATGAACAGGCTAAACAAGCACTTAGTAGTGGGGATATTGAAGTTTCAATGAGCAAGGCAGAGGCAAAAATACTGATATTTACAATGATGGTGCAGAGATGGCAGGAGCAGTGGAATATAGATAATAAGGGAAGGCATTTATTTCAAGTACAGAGGAAAGTCGGGGAGGGGAGGACGGCAGGAAGGGACAGAAGAGAGGAGGCTATTTTTACAAGATTACGGGTGGGACACAGCCAGTTGAATAAGACATTAAATGTGATAGGAAAGCATCCAACAGGAAAGTGTGATTATTGTCAGGAAACAGAGACAGTGGAGCATGTATTGCTACAGTGTGGGCAGTATCAGAGGGAAAGAGAGAGGATGAGATCTAGTATGAGGGAGAAGGGGATACAGGACATTAGTTTAAATAGTATATTGAGTAGAACGTCATTAGATATAGTCTCAAATATTTTGTTATCTTTTTTAAGAGCAACGTGGCTGGCAGGTAGGATTTCGTTTTTCCCTGTCTCTGGCCCACCCTCCAGTACAGTAGGTGGCGGTAATGCACCATTACGTTGGATGCCAACCGCCGATAAACCCCACTGAAGAAGAAGTACTGTCAACGGGACTGTGGGGAACAGTAAAGCTAACGACGGCCCTTAGCGTTTTCCAGAGGAACATATTTTAACACTCCATAGGTATTCATACTCTTAACGTTACATGTGAAGTTTTGTTTTAGTTTGATTCAACTTGATAAATCAGGCTATTGTTATGTTGTCAACTACTTATTAGATGTAGCGTGGCAGGAACTTGCTCGGTTAGAATGGGAAGAGATGGGGGGATGGGTCACGTTGGCTAATCAGTCAGTGATCTAGTTAGCTAGTTAGACTGTTAACATTAGTTAGTTTGTTAACCAGAAATCGTCAATTGTGGGTGCATATTTGCTAGCTCATTGTAATCTTAGCCATTTGAAATGTTCTATGATTTCAGATAGCCACTCCAAGCTAGCTAGCTAACCAGAGTCAGAGAGTGGATTTGGCTAGCAGAAGACAGCTAGCTAGCTCAGCTGAATGCTAAGCAAAATATTTGTAGCCGTGGTTTGTTAAACTGGTAGTTAACTAACATAATCGGACTACGGTGTCGAGAATGATGATGTCTATAAAGAAAGTAACGTGAGCCATCTATTTTTAGAATATGAATGACTTGTGAATGATTAGGGTCACTGGGTCATTACCAAAAACCACAGTCCAGTCAGATTGATGGGCAGAATCTATGGCGTTTAGACTGACACATTTTTGATTTAGGCCATTTGACAGTGTCCAGAGCTAGCTACCACTCTCTTGGATGTTGACCTTTTCAGTGGGAGTGGAAGTAAGAGACAGGTTTTGCTGAGACATGAAGTGGTAGTTATGTGTTGTAAACAAACAAGTTACTATCCTGGGCATGTAGCTAAATCAACTCACTGTAATGCAGATGTTTGTTGGAAACGTGTGACAACCAGCTGTGTGAGACTGACTGAGGCATTCTGTCTAGTGCTGGTTTGACCTTCTGTCACCTTCAAACCTACCTGGTTTGACCTGAATTTACCTTTCCCTCCTTATCTTCCTCCTGCTCGTCTCCTCCTCCTCTCCTCTACCGGCCTGTGCTGGCGCAGCTTCAACCATGAGGAGTGTGTACCTCCTGCTGCCCGCGCTGCTGCTTCTCCTGGCACTGCCCGTCTCCAGGGGACGCTACAACGATGACTTTGACGATGGGGAAGACCTGGCAGACTTTGCAGACGACAATGACTTTGCTGAGTTTGAGGATGTGAGTGAGGACACTGCGGCCGAGCCAGAGACGGCCCCTCCAACCCGTGCGGCCCCCCCTGCTCAGCCTGCTGAGGAAGATGAGGACGAGGCCACAGTGGAGCTGGAGGAAGACGGACAGGAGGACGGCTTTGAGGACTCCGATACACAGGTTAGGGGCTGCAGTGGCCTGGTAGCTTGCATATGACCAGGGACAACTTGGTTGGCACACTATCCCATGCGCTGTATTTTTGGTTTGTGCCAGAACTAATCCATATTTCATTTTGTATTGCTGTAGGATCAAGACATGTACAGCAAGTACGATCCAGACGAGTTTGATGGCATGGAGAAGCCCAGCCAGTCCCTCAAAGACCCCCTGATCATCCACACAGTAAGTTCACTGTTAACACCAGACCAGTGACCATTAAGAAGCCATTGATTCCAGACCTATTTCTTAAACTGTACTCTGACAATCAAGAAGCACATCCCTCTTAAATGTGAGTGCCAAGATGAAACATCTTTAATGTTGTGGTTGTCATGGTGATGAAGTCTGTCCGTCTCCCCCTTCCAGGTGCCGGCCCACCTTCAGAACAGCTGGGAGAGCTACTACATGGAAATTCTAATGGTGACGGGCCTGCTGGCCTATATCATGAACTACATCATCGGCAAGAACAAGAACAGCCGTCTGGCCACAGCCTGGTTCAACTCCCACAGAGAGCTGCTGGAGAGCAACTTTGCCCTGGTGGGTGACGATGGCACCAGTAAGGATGCAGTGAGCACCGGGAAGCTGAACCAGGAGAATGAGCACATCTACAACCTGTGGTGCTCAGGTCGAGTGTGCTGTGAGGGCATGCTCATCCAGCTTAAGGTATTTACAGTGTGTGTGAGTAAGAGAGAGAAAGTGTTTGTGTGAGAACTAGCTGCTGTTTCAATGTTTTCTCTGGTCTGTTCCAGTTTGTGAAGAGGCAGGACCTGCTGAATGTACTGGCCAGGATGATGAGGCCAGTCTGTGATCAAGTGGTGGGTACATATGATGCCTGCATACATGTACATCACCAGTCACATTGTCAATAACCTAAGCGCTTACAAATACTTTCCTAAAGGTAGACCTTTTCTGTTGTCTGACTTGTTATATATTTCTGTCTCTTTTTCTTTGTAGCAAATCAAAGTTACTCTGAATGATGAGGACATGGATACGTTTGTGTTTGCTGTGGGCACCAAAAAGGCCATGGCCCGGATGCAGAAGGAGATGCAGGACTTGGTGAGGGGCGGGCCAACATCACTATACTCTCATTCATTCAGCCATCCAGACACTATTAACCATCTATGAGCCTCAGGCTGTGTGGGTGTATGTATTGACCCGTCTTTGTTTGTGTATCTGTCTGTCCCCAGAGTGAGTTCTGCAGTGACAAGCCCAAGTCAGGGGCCAAGTACGGCCTTCCTGAGCTCCTGGCCATCCTGACAGAGATGGGTGAGGTCACGGACGGTGTGATGGACAGCAAAGTGAGCAGGGGAGGGGACTTCTATTGTGGCCTACTCAATACAGTGGGGACTTTGTCACTAGGCTATTGCAGAGTGTTCTCTCACTGTTTGTAGTGGGAGAATATGACACATTGAGTACGGTGTGCTACAATTTGATAGACCCCTTGTTTTTCTTTCCTTCACCCTTCCACTGTCTTTGTCTTTCAGATGGTTCATTATATCACCAACCATGCTGACAAGATAGAGTCCATCCATTTCTCTGACCAATTTTCTGGTCCAAAAGTTGTGCAAGAGTAAGTGCGCCTGCAAGCAAGACAGTTTTTCCACAACATCTTAACTATATCACACAAATGTCTTTACTCCACTCCTATCCCTGGTCTTGTATTAAAGCCTCTGTTATGAAATGATCTACAGCCGTTTCTGTTACCTGAAGCTGCCTTCTCAACCCTGTTGTGTTTCAGAGATGGACAGCCCTTAAAGCTGCCTGAGACCAAGAAGACGCTGCTGTTTACATTTAATGGTGAGCCAATTGTCTCCGCTTGAAATGCTTTCCAACACTGGCATGCAGCCGATTCGCCATATTTCATACATAGTGACTGAATTAAATGTTAACAAATATTTTATTGTGTTTGTGCATGTAGTGCCTGGCATGGGCAACACGTCTCCTAAAGACATGGACACTCTGCTACCCCTGATGAACATGGTCATCTACAGCATCGACAAGGTCAAGAAGCTCCGCCTCAACAGAGAGGTGAGAATGGCAGGATAATTAGACTACTCCTACTACACCCTCAATCTGGCCTATTGGCAGATGTTTTATTTACTTTTATCTACAGTCTTCCTTTCATCCATCACTGCATCTCCTTTCTCACCCTCTATCTCTCCCTGTGTCTGTCCTCCAGGGAAAACAGAAGGCAGATAAGAACCGTGCCCGTGTGGAGGAGAACTTCCTGAAGCAGACCCACAATCAGCGCCAGGAGGCTGCTCAGACCCGGCGGGAGGAGAAGAAAAGGGCTGAGAAGGAGAGGATCATGAGCGAGGAGGATCCTGAGAGACAGCGCCGCCTGGAGGTCAGCTCCACCACAGCACCCCAGCAGAATAACACCCAATGGAACACTACACACAGGAACACAGCACACTGTTCATCTTGGCCTTCTTTGTACCTCTTGCTCTAACTGCCTCTATGGTCTTTCCCCCTTTTACAGGAGGCTGCTCAACGTCGTGATCAGAAGAAGATTGAGAAGAAGCAGATGAAGATGAAGCAGATCAAAGTCAAAGCCATGTGAGGATAGACAGCTACAGGGATTCAATCACACAGCTCAGACGGTTTCCACTGCTTCCATCCATCTCTCTCACTTCAACGCCCAGTTCTGGCTCACAGGCTCACACAGATTCCCATCTCCATGGGTGTCAAGCTTAGCTGTTTCTGTTCTCATGGAAACACTTTGTTCAATCAGTGGGGTTTTCCTTGGCTGTGAGTGAGCTGCTAGTGACAAGCGAGAGGGACAGAGGAGTTTTGCATATCAAGTCTGTCGCCACGAAGACCCGTGCCAGTTTTTTTTCTGTTTTGACTTTTTCTTCTGCCTAGGTCTTCATTGCTCTTTTCAAAGCAAGTCGGCTCAATGAGCTTTTTAATCCAATCGACAGGGATTTGGGGGTGCACCTCTCGGTGGTAAATAAAATGCTCATATTTTAAAAGGCATGAAGGAATGTGAGGCTTGTTTCATGAGTTATTAAGTTAACACTGGATGCTGCAAGACGAGATGCAAAGTATCCCATTTTAATTTATATCTAAGTGACAGTCCTTACAAGCTATGTCTGTCTCTGGTGAATTTCTAAGCAAACATAATAAAATGCACTGGAAGCTATTGAACAATCTCTAATTTCTGTCTTCTTTAGAAGAGTTGTGTCTTGTGGTTATAAATGGACCAATGGGACGGTAAGACTAGCTCTAAATTTCACCCAAAGATTGAGTCTGCAGTCTATGGGAGCTGCTGGAGGAGATTGAGTTACGGCAGAGAGAGATTGTCTAGGCTGCTGGGTTCAAACTAAACTGTCCTGGTGGGTTCAAAATGTCAAGTCCCTTGTCTCCTATATTCTACAGTAGCCTTTTTTGGAAACCACAGTTTCTGCCAGCATGTTGATTGTTATTGGGGAGTAAGTATTGGGTAATTTTTATGACCTAGTACTGTAGTTTAACAAATGCCCACCTAGGAAGTCATGTTGAGGACAATTTAATTAAGGACGCTTGTCACTGAAAAAAAACATCTGTGCAGTAATACAAACACTATTTTCCAGGTCTTCCTGCCCGCTCTTGTTTATTTTTAGCAAAAAAGCTAGTTATTTATCACACCCAGATAAGGATGGTCAGCATTGGACAGTATGTTACCAATGCAGAGAGCTGAATGGCAGCATCTGATGCCAACTGATAATGTACTGTACTACATCTTGGCCAGGAAGGGTTCCTTGATGTTGTCATTGAGGTGAGCGAAGGTCACTTCCTTGAGGGGAATGGGGCCCACGTAGAACTCATCTAGCTTTGGGAACAAGAGACAGAAATTAGAGATGGCATGCTACAGAGCGGCTTTTAGAGAGTGAGGCTGGTGTGAGTGTGATGAGTCAGCAAGTTAGTTAGGGTTCTAACCTTGAACTTAGGCACTGGCAGGGCCATCTCTGTGTGCCTGGGCATGATCCTACGAGGTCGAGGGTCCCGCAAATCTCCCACTGGGGGGAACCCCGAGTCCTGGAGAAATGACAAGTAAAAGTTACAATACAGGACATGTACAACAATCCTACTCCGACATAACAAAAGTAATGTAAAAACAATACCAACCGGCACACTGAAATCAATCAATCTACACACAATACCCAATAATGACAAAGCGAAAACAGGTTTTAAGAAATGTTTGCAAATGTAATTAAAATAAAAACAGAAATACATGTTGTGGAAATCCTACACAGGGACACTCAAAGTCAATCTAAAATGAATCATTGTTTATTACCAGCATGCTGGAGAGGTTCGAACCAACTCAATGCACCAAGTACACATGTTGATCAGGAGCTCCACCCGGGGCAGTCCCGTTAGTTCTCTTATATACAGACAAGTTATATTTGCATGATTTAACTTATTCATCATTCATAATTAATTAATTATTAACATTTGCTTCCTTCATGTGACCGACCAATACTGGGTCATGCATGTGACAGACCAATACTTCACGAGGCTTCTTCTCTCTAAGCTGAGACCTTGAAACTGAGATATCCCTTTCTCAAAACAAGGTTCTGGGCGTACTGCCAAATTGCAGATACTGATAGTGAGGATTCGTTCAATCAGTCACTTGCATGAACACAGATATTGGTTATTAGAAAAGCACATGAATAGAACCCAGAAATTGGTAATTAGAAAAGCACAAACATAAAGATGTCCATCACATACCTTAGAAGTATTCAGACCCTTTGCTATGAGACTCGAAATTTAGCTCAGGTGCATCCTGTTTCCATTGATCATCCTTGAGATGTTCCTACAACTTGATTGGAGTCCACCTGTGGTAAATGCAATTGATTAGACATTATTTGGAAAGGCACACACCTGTCTATATAAGGTCCCACAGTTGACATGTCAGAGCAAAAACCAAGCCATGAAGTCAAGGAATTGTCCGTAGAACTCCGAGACAGGATTGTATCGAGGCACATGTCTGGGCAAGGGTACCAAAAAACCTCTGCAGCATTGAAGGTCCCCAAGAACACAGTGGCCTCCATCATTCTTAAATGGAAAAAGTTTGGAACCACCAAGACTCTTCCTAGAGCAAGCCACCCGGCCAAACTGAGCAATCGGGGGAGAAGGGTCTTGGTCAGGGAGGTCCCGAGAACCCGATGGTCACTCTGACAGAGCTCCAGAGTTCCTCTGTGGAGATGGGGGAACGTTCTAGAAGGACAACCATCTCTGCAGCACTCCACCAATCAGGCCTTTATGATAGTGGCCAGACGGAAGCCACTCCTCAGTAAAAGGCACATGACAGCCCACTTGGAGTTTTCCAAAAGGCACCTAAAGGACTCTCAGACCATGAGAAACAAGATTCTCTGGTCTGATGAAACCAAGATTGAACTATTTGGCCTGAATGCCAAGCGTCACATTTGGAGGAAATCTGGCACCATCCCTACAGTGCTGTGGGGATGTTTTTCAGCGGCATGGACTGGGCAACTAGTCATGATCGAGGGAAATATGAACGAAGCAAAGTACAGAGCTCCTTGATGAAAACCTGCTCCTGAGTGCTCAGGACCTCAGGCCGGGGCGAAGGTTCACCTTCCAACAGGACAACGATCCTAAGCACACAGCCAAGACAACGCAGGAGTGGCTTCGGGACAAGTCTCTGAATGTCCTTGAGAGGCCCAGCCAGAGCCTGGACTTGAACCCAATCGAACATCTCTGGAGAGACCTGAAAATAGCTGTGCAGCGAAGCTCCCAATCCAACCTGACAGAGCTTGAGAGGATCTGCAGAGAAGAATGGGAGAAACTCCCCAAATACAGGTGTGCCAAGCTTGTAGCGTCATACCCTAGAAGACTCCAGACTGTAATCGCTACCAAAGGTGCTTCAACAAAGTACTGAGTAAAGGGTCTGAATACTTATGTAAATTTGATATTTCAGTTTTTATTTGGAATACATTAACAAAAAATTCTAAACCTGTTTTTGCTTTGTCATTATGGGGTATTGTGTGTAGATTGAAGGGGGGGAAACAATTTAATCCATTTTAGAATAAGTCTGTAACGTAACAAAATGTGGAAAAAGTAAAGGGTTCTGAATACTTTCTGAATGCACTGTATCATGTATATTTTGTTGTTAACCCTCCGGATGGCTGGGTCTTGGATGAGCTTATAACTCTTCCATTGCAAACTGAATGCTCGTTGTGTATCAGGCTCACTGTCTGGATCCATGCTATAACTGTAAGAGTGAAGTGGGAGATGCAACTTAATTAAGTGTTTTGTCAGTAATGTAAAAAAAATATATATATATCGTCATAGCAGGCACAAGTATACATGATGCTAGCTACATACTCATATTTGATTAAGAAAACAACCATGTTTTAGCAAACCTTTGATAAAACAGAGCACATCAATGTAGCTTCAAACGTCCGTTCTTATCATGCTAGCCTACCTCTGGCATACTGTAAATTTGCCCCCGCCTGGTGCTGCTGTCAAAACAATGGTCACGTCACACACTAGCTAGTTGTGTTTTGCTGAGGAGTATTTTCTGTCCGCTCACACAGGAGTAATATGTTTTTTTCAGGGGGTTCTGCAGCAACCCTACTTCGCGCGGCTATGTACATAACAAGTGTGACGTGTGTAATCATGTGTAAGTTTCTGGTTTCACCGCGGTGCCATGTTTGGCCACATGATGGCAGTGTTGTCACTTAATCGTTTCCTTGCGCAGTAGTTATTTTGAAACCTCTTTGGTACTCCGTATGCATGAGATAACTAAGTAAAGAAGTTCAAAAATGGAGGCATGAGGAACATTAAATAATTACATTTTCTGTGTCATCCTGTAAATTATATTATGTGGAATGGGTATCTCTAAGCCCACGGCTGATAAATTGATCAGCAGATTCGCCACAAGTAGTCATTAACAAGAGAAGGCACATTCGAATAGATTTTAAAATCATATAGCTACCTGTATGTAACAGGAAAAAAAATAGTTAATATATTTTTAGTCGGTGACGATTGTATTTTGACTGAGTTGACTGTTCCCTTGTCATTGATTTTCGTGGATCTGGATGGATTGTGAAGAAAGTGCTGACTTCGAATGACGAGATGTATTCGCAAAGACTGATGGAGTGCAGGCGAGGCTTTCAGGTTTGTTACGCGATGGCCGCTCGTTTAACATTATTTGGTTTTAGGGCATAAACAAAGATTTCGTGAAATATTACGCTTTGTATGGAAACTACATAGCACCGGGAATGTATCGACGTCGTTATAACTGAGCTATTGTGCCCACGGGCAAAAACGGAGTTACCTTTTCAGTTTGGTACTCAGTGTTTTTCCTCGTTCGTCCTAGGCCTACTAGCTTCACTTGAGCGGCGGGTTGGTAGTTTCGGATGAAGCGGGCAATCGGTTTGAAAGAGGCGGGTTCGGTTAGGCGAGTGAAGGACGTTTAGCAAGCTAACTTAGGTCGATCGTTGTACAGAAAGAATGTTTTGAATAACCACTATCATATTTACGAAACTTAACTAGCTAGCCGCCCGGCGAGTTGGGGTTTGAATAGCTAGCTAACTTGTTAAATTGAACTGAGTACGGTAGCAGCTAACGCTAGTTACACATGCTAACCTAGTTTAGATATAGCTAGTTAGTCAAGGTGATCCGAAGTATCTACCTATCTAACGTTACAATAAGTTACCGTAGTTATCTAAATCATAACTAGCGGATTGAAAATAGTGGAATGCTATCTAAACACAACTATCTAGCGTGTGACGTTGTCATTGTTTTGACAGCAGCACCAGGCTGGAGCGAGTTTACAGTATGCCAGAGGTAGGTTAGCATGACAAGAATTGACGTTTGACGCTACGTTGATGTGATCTGTTTTATCAAAGGTTTGCTAAAACATGGTTATGTTTTTTAATCAAATACGACTATGTAGCTAGCATCATGTATACTTGTGCCTGTTATGACCGGAAAAAATGATGGTAACGTTACTGACAACACTTAATTCAGTTACATCTCCCACTTCACTCTTCCAGTTATAGCATGGATCCAGACAGTGAGCCGGATACACAACGAGCTCTCAGTTTGCAATGGAAGAGCTATAAGCTCGTCCAAGACCCAGCCATCCGGAGGGTTAACAACAAAATATATCGATATGATGGGGTACATTTCAGTGTGCCGGTTGGTATTGTTTTTACATTACTTTTGTTATGTCGGAGTAGGGTTGTTGTACATGTCCTGTATTGTAACTTTAACTTGTCATTTCTCCAGGACTCGGGGTTCCCCCCAGTGGGAGATTTGCGGGACCCTCGACCTCGTAGGATCTGGTCCAGGCACACAGAGATGGCCCTGCCAGTGCCTAAGTTCAAGGTTAGAACCCTAACTAACTTGCTGACTCATCATACACTCACACCAGCCTCACTCTCTAAACGCTGCTCTGTAGCATGCCATCTCTAATTTCCTTCTCTTGTTCCCAAAGCTAGATGAGTTCTACGTGGGCCCCATTCCCCTCAAGGAGGTGACCTTCGCTCGCCTCAATGACAACATCAAGGAACCCTTCCTGGCCGAGATGTGCGCCAAGTTTGGAGAGGTGGAGGAGATGGAGATATTGTTTCACCCCAAGACCCGTAAGCACCTGGGCCTGGCCCGCGTGCTCTTCACCAGCACCAGGGGGGCCAAGGACACGGTCAAACACCTGCACAACACCTCCGTCATGGGCAACATCATTCACGCTCAGCTGGACATCAAAGGTATGACATGGCTTTATGTCTGTGGGATTTGATTTTATATAAAAAATCTATTTTGTATACAAATAACTTCTATTGCAATTATTATTGAAACATAGAGATGTTTTATGGAGACATGATCATTGTCACATTAGTATTTTGCAAAGATATTAGCAACATCCTTGTCTTATGGGTATGTTTGTGTGTATCTGCAGGCCAGCAGAGGCAGAAGTATTATGACCTGATAGTGAGCGGATCCTACACACCCCAGACTGTACCCACAGGAGGCAAGGCCCTGACAGAGCGGTTCCAGCCCCCAGCTCCCACACAACCAGACACGGTACACTCACCAAGGGCTCATCACAACCATCCTACTGACATTTTCATGGAGGATTTACCTTTATGGTCCATTATTCTTGAGACTCTTTCATAATTTTCTACTGTGTGATGTCTTTGACTTTCTCTTTCTAATTCTCCCATCTTGCTGTTCCTCTCTCTCTGTGCAGTCGTCAGATATCAGGCGGAGACTGTCCTCTGAGATAGCTGGCCTGGCTGTGGGCTTGGCTGCAGGGGTGCCGGCTCTCACTCCTGGGAGCACCACCCCCTGCTCTGTGGACACGGGCTTCAGTGAGCAGCGTCTAGACACGACCCCCTCCTCCATGGGCGGGCCCTACACCCCAGGCTCCTCCGCTTCCTCGCAGGGAGGAGGAACGCCCTACACCCCTCGCTCTGTCTCACAGGACTCGGGCTACGCTGTTGCCAGGTCAGTATTGGGGTACAAACACCCTTCATAATAGCTCAGAGTTGATCATTTATCCAAAGGTTTGTTTGTCATTCCAAAAAAGTATTAAAAAAAATATTTATTAAGATAGTAATAATCAATGTGGTAACTTGTGTTATATATACACCATCTTTCTCCTTTTGTTTCTTAGACAAGTTGGATACAGTGCTGGCCCATTGACCAGTGGCTACCCTTCCCAGGACACGCTTCCCTCCTCCTCCTCCTCTGCTGTCTCCTCAGTCGGGGCATACAAAGCTCCCCGCTACCCGGAGGACCCCCATGCACCTCCGCAAGACCCCTACCAAAGGTGTCGCCCCACGTACCCCCCCACCGGCCCGTTCCGTCCTAACGAGCCCCCGCTCTACCCCACATACCCTAACGCTGGAGGGGCTGGACAGCACATGGCACACCACCCTGCGATGCCTCCCCCACCTCCTGCACCCCAGTACGAGCAGCCCCCTCTGGCAGACAGGGACAGAGAGCGGGACAGAGACTCAGGAGCGCGGTACGGTGCCGGTGGAATCGGCTCTAGAAGGTCATCTTACCAGGAGGCCAAGTATTCCCACCACTCACATCACTCTGAGAGGGAGAGGGGCTACAGACGGGACAGCCTGGGCTCCAGAGAACACGGCAGACACCGTAACCACCATTCACACAATCACAGCAGCAGTAGTAGCAGCAGCCGACGACGGAGCAGCCACGACCGAGACAGCAGGGAGAGGGACAGAGACAGCGACTACTCAAACAGCTCCGACCCCAGATTCAACGCCAACTCCCACCGCTCCTCCTCCAACAGCCTGTCCCCGCCTCCATCCGCCTACCCCTCTTACTCCTCCTCCTCCAAAGACCAACCCCCTCCCCACGTCTCCTCCCGCCTGGAGCCCTCCTCAGTGTACCGTGCCCAGTCTAGTGGTGCTGGTTCTGGGGAGAGGGGGTCTGGGTCTGACAACAAGGACCCCCGATCCCACCACACCCCTCTGCCGCCCCCTCCACCTCCTCCCCTCCCCCCTGCCTCTGTGATAGCGGCGGCTGTAGCCGAGACGCTCAGCGCCCTTGACTTTGGCCAGGAGAGCCCAGTCAGAGAGGAGACGTGGACCAAGCCCAAACGCCGGCCCACCACCCCACCTCCCCCTCCTCAGCATCCCTCCACCCCTCCCTCCTCTCCACCCCACTCCTCAATCGCTTCCTCCTCCACTTCACCCTCCTCCACCTCCCTCCCTCACCATCTCCCCTCCTCCACCTCCCTCTCCCCACCCCCCCAGCGAGACTCCTCCTCCCCGGAGCCAGATTCCACCAATGAGAGCCTGCCATTTGTCTACCACAGCAGCAGCTTAGACTCTCGTATTGAGATGCTCTTGAAGGAGCAGAAAGCAAAGTTCTCCTTCCTGGCCTCCGATGAAGATGAGGAGGAGGACAGGAAGGAAGAAAGGCAGAGAGAGAAGGCAGCAGCAGGGGAGGGAGGAGCAGCAGGGGAGGGAGGAGCAGCAGCAGGGGAGGGAGGAGCAGCAGCAGGGGAGGGCAGGAGCAATAAGCAGAGGGAGCAGGATGGGGAGAAAGACAGGCGGAGGAGACAAGGAGGAGATGGTGGAGGCCAGCAGAGGAGGAAAGGAGAGAGAGATAGAGACGGCCGCAGAGGGAGGAAGCAGAGAACAGGGGGAGAGGGGAGGAAGAGTCCCACTGTAGTTGCACCAGCTACCCCCTCCTCCGCCACCTTCTCTCCCCGCATCCCCACTACAGATGACCATACTAGTCTCCATGGAACAGGACCTCTGCAGGAGGAGACATCCCAACCTGAGTCTATTGATCCAAGGACCAGACAAGGGGCACACACACCCCCCTACAACGGACAGAGTCAGGTAAGACCATCTTACTCTGTTAATGGAAATATTGTAGGAATCAGATTGTATTGAAACGTTGGTGTTTTGTTAGCAGGGATTGTCAGTTGATGAAAAAGTGTGGGAAAATCGTGAATTCTCTCTTTCCTTCCTGCAGTCATCCCCTCATTCCTCTGGGGAGGACATGGAGATCTCAGACGAGGATGAGGAACACACCATTACAGCAGTGACCACCCACCACGCCACTCCTTCCTCCATCTCTTCCCCGTCTTCATCCCAGGCCCCCCTGCCCTCCCAGACAGACCCCTCTGCCTCCCCCTCTGACCCCACACAGCACTTTGGCACGTCCATGCCTGCTCCACCCATCCCCTCTTACCCCACTCACCTCCCTCCCCCGGGCTTTTCCCTGCAGCCCCCTCCACCCCCCTGCATCCCCCCACCGCTGGCCCACATGGAGCTGCACCCTGAGTACCCTCCGCCCATGCCCCCACACATGTATGACTATGCCAGCAGTATGGAGCTGATGAACCAGTACAGTGGCGGAGCCCCCATGTCCTTTCAGATGCAGACCCAGATGCTGAGTCGGCTGCACCAGCTGAGGATGTCCTCCTCTAATGGCACCGCTGCCCCCGGTGACGCCCCCCTTCAGACTACTACCACTCCATGCCCCCTCCCCCACACCCCCACCACCCTTACATGGACCAAGAGGGGGGTGGCTACGACCAGGACCACCACTACATGCCCCCCCACATGCCCTACGCCTACCCTGGCCCCTCTCAGATGCCCCACCACGCCATCCCCCCTCCACACACCGGCTGGCCCCCGCATGTCTTACCCGAACACTACACGTACCACACCCCGCCGCCCTATGGGACTATGCCTCCTGTGGAGGGAGAGGCCCAGTACGGGGCGGAGGGGGACCCCCAAATGCCCCTGCTAACAGAGAACCCCCACGAGGCCACAGTGCAGCTGGTGCTGGCCACCCTCATCCAGGAGATGAAGAGCATCATGCAGAGGGACCTCAACCGCAAGATGGTGGAGAACATCGCCTTCGGAACCTTCGACGAGTGGTGGGAGCGCAAGGAGACCAAAGCAAAGGTAAGAGAGTGGAACATGTTCAGAAAGCACATGAGCACAGACAGAGCCCTAAACTACGTACCTGGTTTGAGGAGTTAGTGAGGTAACTTTGGTCAACTCGGGATAACTGGAACCATGAAAGTGGCTCACCCTTTAGCCAGGTAAATTTCTATGGCAACGAATCCTTCAGAACTAACCTGCAGGCTAACTCCATTTATCCTGAATGAAGTGTCTACCGTGACCAAATAAATCACATTCCCTCCCTCTCGTAAAGATTGCATCATCACCCCCTTCATTTTATTAATCAAATGTTTTTTTGTATGTTAAACATAAATGTTAAAATACATTTACATTTTAGTCATTTAGCAGACGCTCTTATCCAGAGCGACTTACAGGAGCAATTAGGGTTAAGTGCCTTGATCAAGGGCACATCGACAGATTTTTCACCTAGTCGGCTCGGGGATTAGAACCAGCGACCTTTCGGTTACTGGCACAACGCTCTTAACCACTAAGCTACCTGCCGCCCATTTAGTAATGACAGAATGCATTTGAAAGTTGACGCACAGTAAAACTTGTGTATCTATAAGAGTGGGTAAAAAGGTGCTTGTGCAATGATAAGCACACCAAAGACAGCATTAACACCATAGCCTGCTGAATTTGCAAGATAACTTTTCTTTCAATTAGATTTTGGGACAAATGAAAATGTGGCACTTACTCGCCCATGGATTCATGTTTCAGCATTATCTCGAAGAGTTTGGCGTTCGATTAGCCACGTGCGACATGCACGCGCAGTTACAAGCCTGTTAGAGTTAACGGCAGGCAATATCCACTGTCGTAGTACGGATGAAGTCTGAGCTAGAATGTGAAGCTAACTGAAGCTGGCTAGCTTTAGAAAACGCTGAGTAAATCTAGCTTGCATCGTAGTATACCCATCTGGTCAATTTAAATGGGTTTCTGATTTCCATTTTTCATTCAAGTTTTTCAAGTCATACATGGTTTTCCTGTTATTGTTTTTTTTAAATCCATGATTTGATTTGCCATGATGCCCGTTGGCTTTTGTAAATCCACATCTGTCCTCCCTCCCCAGCCGTTCCAGACCATGGTTCGGGGTGTGGCTGCAGTGAGGGACGAGGACAAGAAGGAGGAGAACAAGGTCAGCAGCAAGCCCCGGGAGCCCCTCATGTCTCTGGTGGACTGGGCCAAGAGTGGAGGAATGGAAGGCTTCTCACTGAGAGGGGCGCTACGACTACCCTCATTCAAGGTAAACAAGTACACAGAGGCAGCAGTTGAACTCGGGAAATGTTACTCATGTACATTCATGTTTGTACTGTGCATAGGAAATAGATGGATTAGTACTGTACATGTATAGAAATTACACTAATAAATGTTCATGAATAGACATTACTCCATTCACTTAGGGATTTTTTCCACCATAATTTACCATGATATTAACTGTGAGTGTATTGTATCCAGGTGAAGAGGAAAGAACCTCAGGAGCTAGCAGAGGTAGGAGAGATGAAGAGACCCAAGACACCGCCAGAGGATGATGACGAAGGTGAGCTTCTGATCCATGACCCCCTCCTTTGGGAATCCCTTTGGGGAGATGTCACCCACCATCTTTGTGTTTCCTATGTTGGCTCACCATCTCTCTCCTCCTCCCCCCAGACTCGTACCATGAGAAGGGTCTAGAGGTAGGAATGGCAGATGGGGAGGGCCACAGGGCTGAGAGGGACAGCAGGCGGAGGAAGAAGAAGACCAGAAGTCGGAAACCTTGGGACCTGGACAGTGAAGGAGAGGAGACTTCTGATGGTTCTTCTTCAGATAAGGTGTGTGTCTGCATGTGCAAGGGATAATTTAGCATGAAAATAATGTTTCTCCACATAATAAAGTTGACCTTATCTCAAAAATGGAATATATGGCTACAGAAACAATAATGCATGATTCTTCTAATCAGTTGATTTCCGCAAGCCATACATACTGGTGGTGTTGTTGTATTTCCCCATAGTGCTGGCTAGATGGCAGCATTTCACTGTGTGCCTCTCCATACTCTGCTGTATTTTGGCTACATTGACTTGGGTTGAACCTGAGACACTGTTGTTTATTATCACGAACTGTGTTCTTTTGTTCCTCTCTGTAGGAGGATGAGGAAAGTGACAAGGAGTCTGAAGGTAAATCTAGCTTTCTTCATGTTGTCCTAATTGAGGCCAATGTGCTGCCCCCCACAGGCTGTCTTCTCTACCTTTTCCATCATGCCATCTTATCATCTCTCACTTCATCTCTCATTTCTTTGGCTTCAGATGAGGCCTTGAGTGCTGACAGCGATGATGAGAGCCTCTCCTCATCCACAGAGAGTTCTTCCTCCTCAACATCATCCTCCTCTGAAGACGAGGATGAGGAGGAAGGAGAGCAGGCCGGGAGTGGACTGGACACCATGGATGAGTCTACGATGGACAGCACAGTTCTGGACACAGAGAAGGAGGATGACCGGTACGTTTTGAACAGCGTTCTTGTTTCTGATTATACTTGCATATACCTGTATATAAGTATCCAAAATGCTTGATATATATTTCCTATAGAAGTATCTTTATTGCAACTTTGTTGCTCAGATGTGTCTGTGGGTTGATACTGACCATTCCACTTGTTGTGATCTCTAGAGAAAAGTCTGCAGCTGCTGTTCCAAAGGCACCGCTCAGCACGGAGATCAAAGCAGGTTAGTCACACATTTAGTTTCTCTGTTATGGATGTTCATTTCCATGGCAAATGCCAACATTGTTTTTCACCTGGTTTATAATTTAAATATGTGCCCATCTCTCAGAAATTGCTGCCAGCAAGAAGGATTCATCAACACCCAGCTCAAACGCTCGTCCTCCAGCCCCCCGCCCCTCCTCCCCCATTGTCATTGTTCCTCCTCTCAAGAAGCGACGGAAGACCGTCTCGTTCTCTACCGGGGAGAGCGACTACAAACCCCACCTGCCAACGGTCCCCTTGTCCCCACCTCCCTCCACTGCCTCTCCTCTCTTCTCCCCCATCAAGTCTCACCTTCCAGACTCCATCCTCATCGTCTCCACACCTGGAACCACCCCCTCCAAGACTCTCTCACTCCTCCCCTTTGCCTCCAAACCAGGCGAAGGCCACACCCTCTCTCCCTCCCCTGTTCTCACTGTTCCCTCGCCTGTATGCCCTGAAGACTTCAAAAAGAGCCCTGTCCCTCTGGTGTCCCCCCCAATCACCCCCACCAAGTCCCCCAACAAACGGGGGGCCTCTCCCAAATCCCCCACCCCTGCTCCAGTGTGGGTGTGTCGCACTGTGCAGAACCTCCCCCTGGACCACGCCTCCATGGTCAAGATGGCCTTCGAGGAGGCCCCGCCCCCCGTCACAAAGGGCCGGGGCAGGGGACGCCCCAGGACTGTCAGCCTGTCGACCCCCACCCCTCCCCCCTCCTACCACACCCTCAGAGAGGAGGATGAGGAGGAGGAGAGACTGCAGAGGCTGAGACTCAGGGAGCAGCTGGGAGCATCCAGCCTGATACAGCTGGGCTCGGCCCCCACGGCTGACCTGTCTGTCCTGGCTGATGTGGCCCTGAAGCTGGACCCAGACGCTGGAGACTCGGAGGAGACGGAGACATCAGACGAGGCAGAGGAGCAGAAGATGGAGGAGGAGATGCTCCTCTCTCCAAAAGCCCTCCCCCTGGTTATGGACCCACAGGGCCTGTCTGCCCTGCAGGAGCACAACTATTCCAAAGCCCCCTTCCACCTCATCCCCGCCCAAAAGAGGAATGTCTCCAAACAGGAGCCAGGGGTGCTCCTCCCTGCAGACCTAAACCATCAAGCCATCTCTGGGGTGCTGGAGGCACCTGAGGAGGTCATAGGGGAACCCCTGCCCTCTAGGGACAGACACCAGGCTGAGTATCTGTCTGGCATGGGGCTGCTGTGTGAGGCTGGCAACACGGCCAAGGCCACTGTGCTGGCACCTCTCACCCCATCAGCCAAGAGGAAGGGAATGGTAGCGAGGGGGCGCGAATTGGAGGAGATGGGCAAAGGGAAGAACAAGAAGAGGAGGAGGAAAGACAAGGAAAACCTGGAGTTGCAGCAAACGAAAAAACAGAAGGAACATCAGACCAAGAAACAGAAGAAGAGGAAACTAGAGGTGTGTGAAATGTTTTTTGGGTTTGTGTATGTGTCAAGTGTCACAACTAAGAAGTGTTGAGTATGGCGCGTCAACCACGTAAAAATAGGTTATTGCTCAACCACAGCTGACATTTACTGTAACTTTGTCATCTTAAAATGACATGCAAAGCAACTTCGTCTTTCCTCAATTGTACAAAGTTTCACAGCTTGACAGTTAAATGGTCAAATTGTCATGTAAAAAACAAAAATGTTACTAGTAAATTACTAATCCAGAAAGTCCCATCCTATGTGCCTGTTACAAGATAATCTTAGTTCCTGTGTTGACATCTCCCCCTCTCCCACTCTATCCTTGTTCCTGTCCCTCTCCCACTCTCTCCCCTTCCTGTCCCCCTCTCCCCTCTCTCCCTGGTTCCTGTCAGGAGGTGGACCTGGAGGAGGATGTGGACGTGGAGCAGCTGGAGCCGGGTGAGCTGTCTAACACGGAGGACGAGGAAGAGGAAGAGTGGGACGATGTGAGGAAGAGCGAGCGCCTCTTCCTCCAGGAGGCCGGTCTGACGTCGTCGCAGCGTTGGCCCAAGCCCATCCCAGCCCCGGAGGCCGTCACATTTGACCAGCGCAGCGAGTTTGAGCAGATGACCATCCTGTACGACATCTGGAACTCTGGTCTAGACGTGGAGGACATGACTCTGCTGAAGACCACCTACGAGAAGCTGCTGCAGGACGACCACAGCACTGACTGGCTCAACGACACACACTGGGTCCACCACACTGATATCCTTTACTACTGGCACTGCTGGGATGACTGGCAGGGCAGGGGGTTTGGAACGAGGGTTAGAAGCCCTGTTTGTGTATTAGGATCTTCCATGTGTTGAGGCCTCTTATGAACAGTTGAGCTGTGTTATAAAGTAATCTTCCTGTATGTGGAACTGCGCAAATGGAATGGCATCAAACACATGGAAACCATGTGTTTGATATATTAGATACCATTCCACTTATTCCGCTCCAGCTGTTACCACGAGCCCGTCCTCCACAATTAAGGTGCCACCAACCTCCTGTGGTGGAAGTAGATTAAATGGTGTGTAATGATGAATGTGTATTTAGATGGACTGGTGTGTTCAGCAGTAACTGGTGTTAGCCTTAACGTGTGGCCTGCACTTACCAACATCCCCAACCCGCGGCGTAAGAAGAAGAGTGCAGACGGGCAGCTGCGGGAGCACGCGACGGGCTGTGCCAGGAGCGAGGGCTACTACGCCATCAGCAGGAAGGAGAAGGATGTCTACCTGGATCTGGAACTGCCTGAGCAGGCCCTACTGGAGGCTGCCGACTACGATGCCTCGGTACGCACACCTCACTTTACCATCTCTTTCCTTTTTAGACTATATATGGTCTCTGGCTTTTCATACAGTGGTATCATGTTGTTGCCTTTCATAACCTCTGAACACAGATCCTTTGTTCCAATAAGATTAATAACCTTTGGTCATTGAATACAGGGAAGTTGGTGATTCATTTTGATAAAAACAAGTATTGTATTTCTTATTTTAGCATATGCTTCACAATGCTATAGGAAGTCCCGCAGAGTTTGTCATGCAGATGTATTCAACAGCTTTGGTGCATCTGCTCGTGGCAATGAAAATGAACTCGCTCAACCCCAGATGAACTATTTTATTGGGCATTTACAGTGAGGGGAAAAAAGTATTTGATCCCCTGGTGATTTTTTATGTTTGCCCACTGACAAAGAAATGATCAGTCTATAATTTTAATGGTAGGTTTATTTGAACAGTGAGAGACAGAATAACAACAAAAAAATCCAGAAAAACGCATGTCAAAAATGTTATAAATTGATTTGATTTTTAATGAGGGAAATAAGTATTTGACCCCCTCTCAATCAAAGATTTCTGGCTCCCAGGTGTCTTTTATACAGGTAACGAGCTGAGATTAGGAGCACACTCTTAAAGGGAGTGCTCCTAATCTCAGTTTGAATACCTGTATAAAAGACACCTGTCCACAGCAGCAATCAATCAATCAGATTCCAAACTCTCCACCATGGCCAAGACCAAAGAGCTCTCCAAGGATGTCAGGGACAAGATTGTAGACCTACACAAGGCTGGAATGGGCTACAAGACCATCGCCAAGCAGCTTGGTGGGAAGGTGACAACAGTTGGTGCGAATATTCGCAAATGGAAGAAACGCAAAAGAACTGTCAATCTCCCTCGTCCTGGGGCTCCATGCAAGATCTCACCTCGTGGAGTTGCAATGATCATGAGAATGGTGAGGAATCAGCCCAGAACTACACGGGAGGATCTTGTCAATGATCTCAAGGCAGCTGGGACCATAGTCACCAAGAAAACAATTGGTAACACACTACGCCGTGAAGGACTGAAATCCTGCAGCGCCCGCAAGGTCCCCCTGCTCAAGAAAGCACATATACAGGGCCGCCTGAAGTTTGCCAATGAACATCTGAATGATTCAGAGGAGAACTGGGTGAAAGTGTGGTGGTCAGATGAGACAAAAATCGAGCTCTTTGGCATCAACTCAACTCGCCGTGTTTGGAGGAGGAGGAATGCTGCCTATGACCCCAAGAACACCATCCCCACCGTCAAACATGGAGGTGGAAACATTATGCTTTGGGGGTGTTTTTCTGCTAAGGGGACAGGACAACTTCACTGCATCAAAGGGACGATGGATGGGGCCATATACCGTCAAATCTTGGGTGAGAACCTCCTTCCCTCAGCCAGGGTATTGAAAATGGGTTGTGGATGGGTATTCCAGCATGACAATGACCCAAAACACACGACCAAGGCAACAAAGGAATTGCTCAAGAAGAAGCACATTAAGGTCCTGGAGTTGCCTAGCCAGTCTCCAGACCTTAATCCCATAGAAAATCTGTGGAGGGAGCTGAAGGTTCGAGTTGCCAAACGTCAGCCTCGAAACCTTAATGACTTGGAGAAGATCTGCAAAGAGGAGTGGAACAAAATCCCTCCTGAGATGTGTGCAAATCTGGTGGCCAACTACAAGAAACGTCTGACCTCTGTGATTGCCAACAAGGGTTTTGCCACCAAGTACTAAGTCATGTTTTGCAGAGGGGTCAAATACTTATTTCCCTCATTAAAATGCAAATCAATTTATAAAATTTTTGACATGCGTTTTTCTGGATTTTGTTGTTGTTATTCTGTCTCTCACTGTTCAAATAAACCTACCATAAAAATTATAGACTGATCATGTCTTTGTCAGTGGGCAAACGTATAAAATCAGCAGGGGATCAAATACTTTTTTCCCTCACTGTAGGTCAAAGTGCCTCTGGCTCAGTATTATTTAGCTCAAGGCCATATGATAGTGTGTGTCACCGTGTGTGTGTCACTGACCCCATGTAACCGTCCTTCTGCCCTCCCCCTCAGGGCTCAAACAGGCTGCTGTCAGAGAGACGGTCGGAGCAGCGCCGCCTCCTCAGTGCCATAGGCATCCCTGCAGTCATGGACTCTGACCTGCTCAAACTCAACCAGCTCAAGGTACACAGCAGCCTGGAACTATGTGTACCACTGACATTATGTAACTGCTGTGTTGTCGCTGGTCTACAACCACCATGTCATTTCCCATGGGTTTCATGTTGAGAACTTACGTCTCTACTGTGTAATGAAGACCTTGACCTTTTAAACCCATGCCAGTGTGTTGATAATGAGACTTTGATCCAGAACCCTGGTCTAGAGAGTAACTAAAGGATTATTGCACCACTATGGCACTAATTCTTACTTCCTTCCTTCCTCAGTTCCGTAAGAAGAAGCTTAGATTTGGCCGCAGTAGGATCCATGAATGGGGCCTGTTCACCATGGAACCCATTGCTGCTGACGAGATGGTCATTGAGTATGTGGGCCAGAACATCAGACAGGTACTGGTCATTGTACTGCTTGAGTAGTGTATGTATGTAGTGTGTAGGGCCATATTGTAGTCTGTACTTCATTCATCCATAGTGTGGTATCATAGCATTAGCAATAGACACATGACAAACATCAGTGTTGGTCTTTCCTGGGTGTTCAGCTGGCATCATTGTTTGTGTTTGTGCCCATTTCTTTGCCAGATGGTGGCTGACAACAGAGAGAAGCGTTATGCCCAGCAGGGCATCGGGAGCAGCTACCTGTTCAGAGTGGACCACGACACCATCATCGATGCCACCAAGTTAGGCAACCTGGCACGCTTCATCAACCACTGCTGCACTGTGAGTCAGCCCACACCTACACAAGCAAAACTATACAGGTTATAACAATGGAGTGACGCAACATGACGACTAAATAGAAATACATACGTTTCCATCATACATATTTAGTGACTGATACACACAATGCTCAGAGTAACATTGACTGGTAAGATCCTCTAAGTAGTTTGGTTTTCTCTGAATTTCCCATAACTGGTCTCGTTCCTCTTCCTTCCCCAGCCTAACTGCTACGCAAAGGTGATCACCATAGAATCCCAGAAGAAGATTGTGATCTACTCCAAGCAGGCCATTGGCATGAATGAAGAGATTACCTACGACTACAAGTTCCCTCTAGAGGAAAATAAGATTCCCTGTCTGTGTGGAACAGAGAACTGCCGTGGGACGCTCAACTAGAGACCACAGTAATGACCACACTCACACTGAGGGGTGGCAGTACCCCGTTTCAGTCCCTCCTGTCCCCCCTCCACAAACCCCCGACTATAACCAAGAACAAAGCCATGGTTCCAACACACCCACCACCAACAGCCAACCTGCTCCTCCAGACTGTCAAACAGTTGTCTGGACCATATCCAGGAAACAGAGAGACACACGCAACATTTGCACTGTTCACACACTTTAATTTACCTGGGGTTATGGTTTATTATCTTAGGGGTTGTGAGACCCTCCCTCCCTCCCTCCCAGGGGTGTGATTAATATTCATGCCCCCTCTCGTGTACCAAAAACCCCTGAAATGCAGCATTAGTCTACGCTGTAGCAGGATTTAGTAACTTAGGGCCACTTGTTCCCGTTCGGTCAAGCGTAGAAGGTTTTTTCCCTAACCTATCAACACTGGTTTTGTGTGTCTTGTGTTCGCCCCCGCACAGATAGGCAGTGGTCCGGAAGCTCCCACTAACCTCAACCCTCTCTGCCCACACACACAGACGCACAGGATTTACAAACATATTCAGGGTTTTAAAGGCACTCGTCGCGGCGCAGTTTTAGTTACACACTCTGATCCATTGGGACTTCAGTTATGCAAGATTTCCAAAAATGAAGATTGTTTGAGCTTTGTCATTTTATAGTATTGCATATTCTTATTATTACTATTCTTGTTCTGATTTAGTTGCGTGAGCTGTAAGTGTCTTACAGTGAAGTGAACTTCAGTGTTCCCACCACCGTCCTCTCAGCGCTCCCACCAGCCCTTTTATCCTCTAGTACACCCCCTCCTCCTCCTGGGTGCGTGACTCTCCCCTCTCACCAGTTTGTTTGGATGAGAGACCATAGACTTTTACAAATATTTGTTTTTCACCATGCTACAAAAGGACAAATCATTTGTAGATCAAATATTGTGTGGCGTCAAGTCAGTTTGTCTTTAAAGCCTAAGATGGCTGCTGAGTTTGTCTGCAGGTTTAGTGCAATTAGGAATGCTTTGTTTGTTCCTTTTAAGTTCCCCTTGCCCCTTCGTGATGTTGTCCCTTCTCACGTTAGGATGCAGAGAAGGGACCTGACCCGTGTGTGTCTCTTTATCTGTGTGTTTAAGAGAATGTATTCTTACATGAGCGAGTATGTTTTTAATCCTGTTGTGTGAATGTGCTCTCACTGTCAATTTGTAGTTTTGTGCTTTTGAACAACCTGCAAATGTCAGGTTGTCTGCGCTTTTTGTATGACATGGTCAAGGCACACTGTCAGGAAAACTGTTTCTATGAAATCTCCATTATTTGGCAAACCATTACAGACAAATCTGTTTACAAACATAACTCTGCCCCATTGACCCCTATACAAGCGTTGAGATCTGTGTATGTTGGACTTTGTCATTGAGTGTGTTCTGAATGGTTTTAATGGGTAAACTTATCTGTGTAGATCAGATATGGTAAATCTAGTTTCTAGTTAAGTCTATCTCGAGTTTAGACGAGCCCTTTATTTGTGCATTTATTAAATGCATTGGCCTATGACTATTTTTAACATGAATAATAAGAAATATATATTTAGGCATGTTGATGTTCACTATAATCAATTCCCCTCTCTCATAGGAAATTATGGGTTAGCGTGGAGCGACACCCCAGACCATCTCTGTGGAGTATCTGTGTGTCTTGGCCTAATATGTAGATGAACCTTCAGATAAATCTGTGTTTGGTAGGCGAATCAGAACCAGGGGGGGGGGTCGTTTTTCATTGTTATCCATGCTCGCTCAACTCAAGCAGTCGCTGTTCGAAGTTTCAATCTTTGATTTCGATGTTTTAAATGTCACAAGGCCCCTCCATGTTCTGTTCCATCCACAGCAGAAAAGTAATCTATATTTCTTGTTGCAACGGGCGCTTTTCAGTACAAACCAACCCTCTAACTTTTAAATAAAATATGGAAAAAAAAGTTCAGACAAATGTACATATTGTAGAGGTGTTTGTTTCTCGTAGAAACACACTGGTTCCAATCTGTAAATATGTTGTTATTTTCCTACTTCCCATGAGGAAAACTGTACATACCTTCCATTCAGTTATTTTTAGTTTTTCCTTTTAATTTGATTTATTTTAATATTATTTGCAATATTTCTCTTGTATTAATGCGTTGGACCCTTTTATTAATGGTGCATTAAAATATTTTTTAAAAAAAAGTGAAAGCTTTGTTTTAGTTTTCTTTTGTAATGCCTTGGTTGAGTGTCTGACTTTCCCCTACTAGCCCCTGGGTTGTCTATAGGGGTGTGTTGGTAAATTCACTCTGGCTATCTACTGCGATTTCAGAGCACTCTCGTCCAAGTGTGCAAGAGTGTAGAATAATTGAGGAATTTATACGAAAGCGCAACAACCGTTGAATGTGTCAGTAAACGTCGGCAAAAAAACGTTATTAAATTGTTGCCAGCATCACCAACGATCTAGATAATGTGAAAATAGCCTACCCAGCTCTGCTAGTGCGAGTAAAATGGTCAGAGTGAGGTTCTCTCATTTGAGTCTGGAAGTAGCTAGCTAGCAAGCTAACCAACTTTAGCCAGTTAGCTTGGGCCTTGACATGGGTTGTGAGGTCAGAACGCTCGGATCAACCGCGCTCCGGACATCGAAACGCTCTGAATATACAAACGGACAATCTGACAACACTCTGAATTTACGAACGCCCAGAGCGCACTCAGGCACTCCAGAGTGGTTTTACGAACACAGAGGTTGTCTAATAGTGCATATTAAAAGACTTTTAGGCTTTAGGCTACCAGGTACAACCCTAAATCCGTAAACATGGGTACCCTCATAGATATCATCCCGACTAACACACCCTCTAAATACACCTCAGCTGTCTTCAACCAGGATCTCAGCGATCACTGCCTTATTGCCTGCGTCCGTAACGGGTCCGCGGTCAAACAACCACCCCTCATCACTGTCAAACGCTCCCTAAAACACTTTAGCGAGGAGGCCTTCCTAATTGACCTGGCCCAGGTATCCTGGATGGATATAGATCTCATTCCGTCAGTAGAGGATGCCTGGTTGTTCCTTAAAAGTAATTTCCTCTCAATCTTAAATAAACATGCCCCATTCAAAAATACAGAACTAAGAACCGATATAGCCCCTGGTTCTCCTCAGACTTGACTGCCCTTGACCAGCACAAAAACATCCTGTGGCGTACAGCATTAGCATCAAATAGCCCCCGCGATATGCAACTTTTCAGGGAAGTTAGGAACCAATATACACAAGCAGTCAGGAAAGCAAAGGCTAACTTTTTCAAACAGAAATTTGCTTCCTGTAGCACTAACTCCAAAAAGTTTTGGGACACTGTAAAGTCCATGGAGAATAAGAGCACTTCCTCCCAGCTGCCCACTGCACTGAGGCTAGGAAACACTATCACCACCGATAAATCTACAATAATCGAGAATTTCAACAAGCATTTTGCTACAGCTGGCCATGCTTTCCATCTGGCTACCACTAACCCGGCCACCAACTCTGCACCCTCTGCTGCAACTTGCCCATGCCCCCCCGCTTCTCCTTCACACAAATTCAGACAGCTGATGTTTTGAAAGCGCTGCAAAATCTGGACCCCTACAAATCAGCTGGGCTAGACAATCTGGACCCTTTCTTTCTAAAACTAGCTGCCGAAATTGTCGCAACCCCCTATTACTAGTCTGTTCAACCTCTCTTTCATAACGTCTGAGATCCCCAGAGATTGGAAAGCTGCCGCGGTCATCCCCCTCTTCAAAGGGGGGTGACACTCTAGATCCAAACTGCTACAGACCTATATCCATCCTGCCCTGCCTTTCGAAAGTATTCGAAAGCCAAGTTAACAAACAGATCATCGACCATTTCGAATACCACCGTACCTTCTCCGCTATGCAATCCGGTTTCCGAGCTGGTCACGGGTGCACTTCAGCCACGCTCAAGGTCCTAAACGATATTATAACCGCGATTGATAATAGACAGTACTGTGCAGCCATCTTCATCGACCTGGCCAAGGCTTTCGACTCTGTCAACCACCGCATTCTTATTGGCAGACTAAATAGCCTTGGTTTCTCAAATGACTGCCTCGCCTGGTTCACCAACTACTTCTCAGATAGAGTTCAGTGTGTCAAATCGGAGGGCCTGTTGTCTGGACCTATGGCAGTCTCTATGGGGGTGCCACAGGGTTCAATTCTTGGGCCGACACTTTTCTCCGTGTATATCAATGATGTCGCTCTTGCTGCTGGTGACTCTCAGATCCACCTCTACGCAGACGACACCATTTTGTATACATCTGGCCCTTCATTGGACACTGTGTTAACAAACCTCCAAACGAGCTTCAATGCCATACAACAATCCTTCAGTAGCCTTCAACTGCTCTTAAACACTAGTAAAACTAAATGCATGCTTTTCAATCGAACGCTGCTAGCACCCGCCCACCCGACTAGAATCACCACTCTCGACGGGTCTGACCTAGAGTATGTGGACAACTACAAATATCTAGGTGTCTGGTTAGACTGTAAACTCAACTTCCAGACTCACATAAAGAATCTCCAATCCAAAGTTAAATCTAGAATCGGCTTCCTATTTCGCAACAAAGCCTCCTTCACTCATGCTGCCAAACATGCCCTCGTAAAACTGACTATCCTACCGATCCTTGACTTCGGCGATGTCATTTACAAAATAGCCTCCAACACTCTACTCAGCAAATTGGATGTAGTCTATCACAGTGCCATCCGTTTTGTCTCCAAAGCCCCATACACTACCCACCACTGTGACCTGTACGCTCTTGTTGGCTGGTCCTCACTACATGTCCGTCGTCAAACCCACTGGCTCCAGGCCATCTATAAATCACTGCTAGGCAAATCCCCGCCTTATCTTAGCTCATTGGTCACCATAGCAGCACCCACCCGTAGTCTGCGCTCCAGCAGGTATATCTCACTGGTCATTCCCAAAGCCAACACCTCATTTGGCCGCCATTCCTTCCAGTTCTCTGCTGCCAATGACTGGAACGAATTGCAAAAATCTCTGAAGCTGGAGACTCTTATCTCCCTCAATAACTTTAAGCATCAGTTGTCAGAGCACCTTACCGATCACTGCACCTGTACACAGCCCATCTGAAATTAGCCCACCCAACTACCTCATCCCTATATTGTTATTTATTTTGCTCTTTTGCACCCCAGTATCTCTATTTGCACATAATCTCTTGCACATCTAGCATTCCAGTGTTAATACTATTGTAATTATTCTGCACTATAGCCTATTTATTGCCTTACCTCCATAACTTGCTACATTTGCACACACTGTATATATATTTTCTGTTGTATTTCTGACTTTGTTTTTTTTACCCCATATGTAACTCTGTGTTGTTTTTATTGCACTACTTTGCTTTATCTTGGCCAGGTCGCAGTTGTAAATGAGAACCTGTTCTCAACTGGCTTACCTGGTTAAATAAAGGTGAAATAAAAAAATAAATAGGCTAGTTTGAAAATATACAGGTTAGGACAACGTAACCATTCCATGCGGCAGCGTTCGAAAATAAACAAATTAATTGGACCAGCGCTGTCCCGGGTGTCGCAAAGAGTTATGGGATATTAGATTTCCATTTTCTAAGTCATTATCTGCAATCTAGCTTTCAGGGGGGAGGTACCAGACCGAAGCGGCATATCCATATAGGTTCGTCAACCACGGACGGCTGATACTAGCTGGGTAGCTGTTACAAAAGGGATTGTATAATACATAGTAGTCTTTTTGATATCGTCTTCTCCTATCCTGTGTGGTACTATACTGTATGTCATCAGGGTGAGTGTGCATAGTGGAACGCGTACAGGAACTTGCAGGCTTGCCGGAAACGGCAATGCCCTCGTGCATAGAGAGGAGACAACAGAAGGTACGTTTGTCAGTCAAATTCAACCTGAAAAACTATATTTCCTGTGTGTGTGAGAGCGAGCGAGAGAGAAATAGATGGAGAACGCGTGGTGTATTCTAAATGGAGCCAAGTGGATTGCAAAATGTAGTGTCAGAGAAGGAGGAAACACGAATAAGGAAGACGTGACCTAATATGGAACTGGGTTTGCATAAGTACATATTGGTTAACATGAGTTCAATCACCCTTGTTATAGAAGTACAGAATTCATGAGGTTAAATTTTTTTACTGAAAACCAGCTCAGAAAATGCATACTTCTCCACATGATTGTCTGTCTGTAAAGATCTCTCTCCTTGCGTTGTGTTTTCTCTTAATAAATCACATCAGCCAGTGGTCCCAGTTGAGCATCATCTATTTCTGTTGTTAAATGGGAAACAGCACGTTAGTTGTGCAGAGCTTAACGATATTGATAGCTGTCGATAGCAAAATCTGTAACATGAAGGCAACTGTGTTAGCAGTGGGCTCATGTGACCATTACGTCGGTGTATGCTAGCTAACACACTTATCTACAGCAATCATATGCCAAAGCACATCCCAGAAAGCCCCTCAATCCCTAACAGGTACCATATACCCACACATGTATAAATCAGTAACGTACTGCAACCTTGTACACATTGTAAAATATAAAACAGTATTCAGAACATGACCTACCCCTTGCATCACATTTTCATACTGGGAAGACCTGACGTTCAGATCTCCCCCTAGCTGTAAGCGGGGCCAATCACAACACGCCTTATTGTCATCAGAGTTGAACCAACCAATAAGAATGCTTGAACATTAAATACACATTTCTTTAGAGGCAAGGGAAACATAACCAACCCTGTTACAGTTGCATAATGTAAAATAATTTACAAAACTATGTGAAGTCAAAGTTGTAAAACCATAATTAGGGTGGGTAGTGCTCAGCTGGGAAATGTGATAAATTATTATTTATTGAATATTTATCATTAATCCATTTAGCCTCATGGGAGAGACCTAATTGAATGAGCATAACCCAAACACCATGGATAAATTATTTACTGGAATTGTATCTGTTTGACTTTGTTTTGAAGCATCTAGTGGCCTTCAAAATCTCTGAGGTTTCTCCCTACCTAGGACACAATACAAGCTTGGCCTGTTCTTTTGGGGGCACTTTGTGACAAATGCATTTTAAAATAATAATTTGTAATCTTCATTGATAGTTGATCTAGATTGTCAAAATCAATTATAGTCCACATTCAACCAAATCAGTGAGACTGTTTAGCAGATGATCAATGGTAACTTAAAGTTCAGGACGGGTATTATGAGGCTGTTGGTGTTTAACCAGTAAATACTGTCTGATTCAGCGCTGTGAGTAATATACTTTCATTTAACCTGGCAATGACAATGTTTTGCGGTCTGTACTATAGGTAACTTGTCTGTGAATCATGTGACTGTCCGGAAATTTGCAAGGAATGGAAGTACAATACCGTGTTTGTCACTTTCCATGGAGGCCTATGCTAGTACAATATCTGTAGCACAATATGTTGTCCATTCAAAGGTTGCTGTGTGCATGACTTATTACAGGGCTGTTCAAGAAGGCCATTATTGCAACAGCGATTTGGATGAAGGATCAAGGACAAAGAATGGACCCAGAGAGATGTTGGATGAATGGCCATATTGTTTAAACAGGAGAACAATAATCTCCTCTGACATTTGATATGATATTCAATCCAGTCCAGTCAGAGAGAAAGAATGAAAGGAAGCAATACTTTTTCAGACCACTGGGGCTGTCTCCCTCATTGCCCCAGACTGACAGGCAGTAGCGGTGCGTGGGTAAAATCATTGAGCAAGCCAAACCTGTAAAAAAGCCATATTACAACCTATGTTGTGATAATTGCGTTGTTTGCTCTATAGCCATTAGTTCATACGCCACCGTGATATACAATAAGGCCATGACAACAAAAAGACAACGTTACACAGTGGCGGAAAAATTCAACTACACATACTGTTTGTTTAATCACAGAACTGGATAGCAACATCTGTGTGAAGTCCACAAAGCACATATTGCATGTAACAAACAGTTATCACCTGCAGCATGGTCAAGCAAGTTAATGTTTTCAACAGTTTATTAAATAAACAACTACTGATTTAGAACCACATAATTAGACAACAGGAGCACTGCCTCCGCCATTCCAGCACCAATTCAACTTAAACATTTGAACATAATAAAATCTACAAATCTTTATATGCTTAGTTTAATACACTGAAAACAAACTTAATGATACCGAAAACAATTTAGTCCAATCGATGTTGCTAAATATCATGTGGCTGTCCATGGTACTGATTTCTCTGTGTGTATGTGCGCAAGTAAAACAAAACATGTTGGCTCACCCTACTTGTAGACTAGTTGAACGCCAATGCCATCCTCCTCTCTTTCATGTCAGCAAATCGGTCTATGGCTCTGTCATACACTTAGTTTTTGTTGTCATAGGTTACCTAGCTAAAATGCTTGCTAGCCTAACTGCCTGGCATGGCCAACAATGAACCAGCTAAGTTAGCTAGTTAGTTACCGTGAGCCTACTAGGCTACACATTGAACTTCAATCGTCTCGGGCCAGTGGCACAACATATTAATTTATGGTTAGATCAGAATCGCCGTCATAATCATTGGCCTGTACAGAGAATTAAGTAAAAACAACAAGTCCAAATCCCCATCTCCATGCATGGCTTAGGAAAGGGCTGATTTAGCAAGCTAGTTACTGCAGGACATCAACACAAGCAGACCAGAAACAGACACGGTTATCTGAAAATGACGTTTTGCTTAGGAAGTTATTTGAATGGTCTGAAGCCAAACTGACATTCAAATAGCTACCCTTTGCCTTGATGACAGCTTTGCACACTCTTGGCATTCTCTCAACCAGCTTCACCTAAATGCTTTTCCAACAGTCTTGAAGGAGTTCCCACATATGCAGAGCACTTGTTGGCTGCTTTTCCTTCACTCTGCGGTCCGACTCATCCCAAACCATCTCAATTTGGTTGAGGTTGGGGGACTGTGGAGGCCAGGTCATCTGATGCAGCACTCATCACTCTTTTTCTTGGTAAAATAGCCCTTACACAGCCTGGAGGTGTGTTGGCTCATTGTCCTGTTGAAAAACAAATGATAGTCCCACTAAGCCCAAACTAGATGGGATGGCGTATTGCTGCAGAATGCTGTGGCAGCCATGCTGGTTAAGTGTGCCTTGAATTCTAAATAAATCACAGACAGTGTCACCAGCAAAGCACCCCCACACCATAACACCTCCTTCATGTTTAACAGTGGGAAATACACATGCAGAGATCATCCGTTCACCCACACCGCGTCTCACAAAGACACAGCGGTTTGAACCAAAAATCTCCAATTTGGACTACAGACCAAAGGACACATTTCCACCGGTCTAATGTCCATTACTCATGTTTCTTGGCCCAAGCAGGTCTCTTCTTCTTATTGGTGTCCTTTAGTAGTGGTTTTTTTGCAGCAATTAGTCTTTTACTTGAACTCTGAAGCATTTATTTGGGTTGCAATTTCTGAGGCTGGTAACTCTAATGAACTTATCCTCTACAGCAGAGGTAACTCTGGGTCTTCCATTCCTGTGGCGGTCCTCATGAGAGCCAATTTCATCATAGTGCTTGATGGTTTTTGTGACTGCACTTGATGAAGCTTTAAAAGTTGTTGAAATCTTCCATATTGACTGACCTTAAAGTAATGATGGACTGTCGTTTCTCTTTGCTTTTTTGAGCTGTTCTTGCCATAATATTGACTAAGTCTTATTCGTCCCCCACCACCACCACCACACAACTGATTGGCTCAAACGCATTAATAAGGAAATAAATTCCACAATTGACCGGTAGTGTATATATTATAATTATTTTGTTTCATTCAGTTCCCTTTGACCTGCAGTGTTGGAGCTCAGAGTTTAAGAATTTAATTGTACCCTGCAATGTGACTAATCAACTATAATCTAACCATGGTGGCAAATAGCCTATCTATGGTTAGCGTACGAGTTGATTTGCCTTTCTTTGATGATAGTGTTTGTTCAAAGTCGAAGGGCAGCAAATAAACCCAGTGAAGGGGAGTAGTTTACGATCGCTGTGTACAGACCGATCAGGGCTGCGTTCAATACGTTTTTACGTTCTGGAACGTTCGATTGAACGGAGACGGTGCTGTACTGAACGAACAGTTGAAAAAACAGTTGGGGAACGCTGTCAGCATGGCCACTTCCCTTTAAAAACGTCATTGCTTCAAGCCACATCTACCAAACATACCTCAGTCTGTTCAAGAACGTTTTGGGGGTATGTGTCGTTAAGTATGTTTAAGAGAACTGAACGCACCTCTCTCCCTGCCTCCTAACAATTTTTTTGTCTCCCCTCTTTTAGAACATTGGATCGCGGAGAGGGTTGTAGAAGATCAACAAGAACGACGACTCAGTAACTAATCAACTAAACATCAATTGGTGATAGTAGCAACAGTGAAGAATGTCGACTAAAGAACGGGGTCTGGTTTATCTAGTCACAGGGGGCTGTGGGTTCGTCGGACAACACCTGTTACAGGTCCTTTTGGAGAAAGAGGATGCGGTAACGGAAATTCGACTTTTTGACAAACACATCGACTCAAGTTTAAATGGCCACAGCACAGGTAAAGCTAAAATATATGCTTGAAACAAATTGTAAATGTCTGGCTGTTCACTGACATGCTCAAACCCCGTTTGTAGTTTCCTTGTCTAATATTTTATGCATATTTCATTGAGATAACCATACACCACATGAGGCTGCTGACGATACAACGGCTCATAATAATGGCCAGAAAGGAGCAAATGGAATGGCATCAAACACATGGAAACCATGTTTGATGTATTTGTTACCATTTCACTCACTCCTGCTCCAGTCATTACCACAAGCCCCTGCTCCCCAATTAAGGTGCCACCAACCACCTGTGCCATACACCTCAACTGGTTTGCAGTTGTGGGACTGGTAAAGTTTTAAACATGAAAGTTCAGCTACTCTTAATCCTTATTCATGATGACAATTATTCTTTGGCTAAGCTACTCCTAGCAAGACATGTAGCGGCTCAAGTGGGCAAGACCTGTAATCTTGAATGTCCAGGGGTTTATGCCCTGAGAAGAGGTGGGGTGTCAACTCTTCAGTGAAACAGTTAGGGTCTTTATCTACCTTAGCACATTGAAATGCTTGACTGAAACGGAAATAACCTAGACTAGAATCACATAAACCTTTACCCACATACATACCCAATCAAGTATATTCTGGATATCAGCTGTATTCCATCCAAACTCTTTTCTGACACCCTTTATTTTTGTCTTATACCTTTCTTACTCATATTCTCAGGCATAATTACATTTAATTGAGTAACTTTGTACAAACTTCTATTCCATTGTCAGTCTTCACTACAGAAACCGAGCCATAGAGGTGGAGAGTAGGTAGATGGACTGAGAAGGAGAGCTGAAAGCCATATACATACTATAGTGCAGGGTTCTTCAATTCTGGTCCTGGAGGGCCGAAACACCTCTGTTTTTCATCCTCTCCTTCTAATCAGGGGCTAATTCAGACCTGGGACACCAGGTGAGTGCAATTAACTACCAGGTAGAAATAAAAAACAGAAGTGTTTCGGCCCTCCAGGACCGGAATTGAAGAACCCTGCTATAGTGTAACAGAGAGATGAGAGTTGGCAGATGTCACTGAAAGGGAAATGTTAGGATAGTAAAATACACATACACTCAGCTGAGGTAACTATATCTGCATTGCTTGCTGTTTGGGGTTTTAGGCTGGATTTCTGTATAAGCACTTCCTGACATCTGCTGATGTAAAAAGGGCTTTATAACTACATTTGATTTGACTGCATTGGCCTGCATGAACAATGTCATAACATGATGGGGTCATGGACACAGAGCTGGCCAACACCCCTCCTAATTCCATTTCCTGTCCTTGAACACTGCAGCCGGCCTATGTCATTTCCCATAACCTGTGACATGTCACTCTGTCATCATAACAGGAATCTCCACCTGCACCCTGTCACCTTGTGTGATTGTTAGGTGACTGTTAGGGCGGTATGTGGAGAAGGTTGTGCTCATCACAGAGTGTCAGGGGTTTGTTTAGACAGAGCCTTCCTCCAAACTCATTGATACAATATCAGTCCATAGATGTGGCTTGACTGATGAGCTAAATACATGGCATTGATTACAAATTAAATCGCTCATATAGGCTTACATTGTTAGGCTTTTACCTCTCATTGTTAGTATCTTACCTCTATTGCCATAGGCTACATCCAGGTAATATTAGAACACCTTGTTTTCACTTAAATGCTAAACATATATATTTTTCCCCTGGTGGGAATGTGCTTTTCAAGTTGAGCGGATGTAGGGGCTGAGGAGGAGTTTCCTTTTGCATTCAATGGAACAAATTCTTTGTATACAATTCATTATGTAGGCCAGGGGTATTCACCTCTTACCCTACAAGGTCTGGAGCCTGCTGGTTTTCTGCTCTACCTGATTCATAATTTCACCCACCTGGTGTCCCAGGTCTAAATCAGTCCCTGATTAGAGGGGAACAATAAAAAAATGCAGTGGAGCTGGCTTTGAGGTCCAGACTTGAGTTTGAGGGACGTAGGCTATTCCAAGGCATGCACAAAGCCTGGTGGCTGGTAGTATTCATATAGCCCAGCCAGGGGGAGACCTATAGTACACTTTATGTAATCAGAGCTCATAGTCTAGTTCTAATCTCACTGTAACAGTGAAAAGATCAACAAGATGTTGTGATTGAATGAGATTTGCAACTTAACTTTGAGCCTTTGCTTGGAATGTTTCTAAAGTATTTGCATGCTGTAGGTTCTCTTTTAGATATGAAGCATAGACATGTTTTCACAGAAGGTGTATGAGTGATTTTAAAACGATAAACAAAACAAACCATGAATTTAACTTTGTTATTGGTGTATATGTTGCGTAGCGTGGGAACCGCTGCGGCTCCCGAGTGGCGCAACAGTCTAAGGCACTGCATCTCAGTGCTAGATGCGTCACTACAGACCCCCTGGTTCGATTCCAGGCTTTATCACAATCCGGCCGTGGTTGGGAGTCCCATAGGGCGGCACACAATTCGCCCAGCGTCGTCCGGGTTTGGCCGGGGTAGGCCGTCATTGTAAATAATAATTTGTTCTTAACTGACTTTCCTAGTTAAATAAAGGTACAAAAATAAATAATAATCTAATTTAGTTACAGTAGCCTAGTAAGAGAGGGGCTTGTGAACTTCAGAGGACGAGGTTGACTGAAGTGTTCACTTCCTGTAATTACTTCATTTACAGTTGCTGTAATGGGTAATTACAAACCCTAGCTTTAGTTTGGTTCAATGGAAATCATAAAAGAAGTGTGTGCTACACAACCAAGCCTTTGAGGCAGAGCTAAAAGAGAGAGCTGCTGTAGTGTGACTTCAGGGCAAGAGTGTGTTTTTTAAGAGTCGAGACCATTCCTGTGGTTACTTGGACTCCAGCCCCATCCTGGCTTCATAGTCATCAGATATATTTCAAGGCCATGATCTCGATAAGCCAAGCCAGGAACAGCACATTGAGAATAGGGGCAGCTTCTTTTCCATCTTATCATTCCAAGAATGAAAGACAGAACAAACAGACAATTGCTCTCAAAAGACACATTTGTGAAGAACGTGATTTTGTTGTGACCCACCTACCGGTATTACAATAAACATAAAGAACTTGTATGAAAATACGTTTCATTGTGGTGGGGTGATTGGGTCTTTTGTAGCAACATCAGATTACACTTTTTCCAGAAACAGAGACCGAGAGAAATAGTTCCTCAGTGGACCCAGCTCTTGTTAGGTTGCTAGGCAATGTAGGATCCGATTTAGAGGAAACAAATTAACACTCAAAGTCAAAGAATAATTCATATAGCCATGGAAACATGCATAGAAAGGCTTGGTCCCTCCCCAAACACTACATCTGTACCTAGACATTCTAACTACAATAGGCTATTATTATGTACATGATGTCCATGTCTTGTTGTACAATCTCAATCTAGGATCAATTGTATTATTGTGCAATGTAGATCAGTTTATAGATATCTCATTCCGGTGAAAACAATCTATTTTACACTATGCCTAACATCTATTCTCCCTCTCTCCCCCGTCTCTCCACCCTCAGAGCAGGTAAAGGTGGTGGTGACGCAGGGGGACATTACAGATTACTCCAGTGTCCTGGAGGTGTCCAAGGGGGCAGACCTGGTCATCCACACGGCCAGCCTGGTGGATGTCTGGCACAGAGTCCCTGAGACGGTCATCCAGGCTGTGAATGTTCAAGGTAAGGGTTCAGACACAGCAATAACGTTCACTGGCCCAGAGTACTTAGCACTTCTGAACGTAATTTGCGTACTGAGTGCGCACCGATTTTATATGTAGAATCGCATAAAAAAATGTTGTCAGTCAGACGTCTGCAGCGGGAGGTCCCTAAAACCCAGCGCGCTGAACGGTGGGCAGACAAACACTAGACCAACACTTAGTGCGATGTGTGGAAGCCTTAAGACACAGGAGGATTTATGAAGAAGGGAATGGAAAATATGTAGAGAAAAAGGAAAAGGGAAAGAAGAGGGAGAAATGGTTGCCTTGGAGATGATTGATGAGAGAAGGAGACAAACAGGATGGATGGGTTGTCTTGACTGCAAATGAATACAACAGCAGCAACCGTTATGGAGAAATAGTACTCTCAATAAAGCTCTGTTCCAAAACCCATGAAATAGTGTTCCCTAAAGTTAACCCTGCCCAGAGAATTATAGGCTATGAGTTTGAGTGATTCATGGCATAACCCACGTTTTTCCTGTATGCCTGTCGCCTCTCCCTTCCTATAGTGCCTGGTGTTTTCCTCTGAACATTCTGACTATAATAGTGCCACTTGAGTCTGTTAACGGGTGTCAACTACAACAATGGTTTTATATTGAGCAAACATAAACATAGAGAAATAATGACTTTATTTGTGTATGTAGTAGGTAAATGTGTGTGTGAGTCTGTCATGTGAATTTCTATCTCTAATTCGACCTAAGCTTGAATCATTACCAGAGGTTGTAAAGCTCTGGTTTTAATCATCAATGAGTCAAGGTCCACAATCCACAAGTAATTATCAGTAAATTTATTCATGGAGAGCTCTCCTCAAAAACACAAATATCCTGTTTTTATACTCCTTGACAAACAAAGACACTATGCTCCTCCCACCTTTCTTAAACAGTTCCCGCCTTCCCCCTTGAATGTTTAGTACCGCCCCCTCTGTTAGTGGGTTGACACTACATGATAATTCTAACATTTATACTGTGTTTGGGGTGAAATTCTTTAGTCATTATTCTTAAAATCCAAATTAATCTAACAGAGTCTCCGTGAGAGGGCCTGTTTATAGTTATTGTGTGTTTGTGTGCTTGTCATGAGTCTTTTACAGCCACTTCAATCTCATCTCAAAAGGTTTTACATCTCACGATAAGGTTAGTGCCAGCCTGTCAGGTGGTTTTCATGCAACTGAATTACCTACAAACTCACATTACTGAAGCGAATCAGCTGCTCTTCCAGTGATCCACTGCAAGTCATCTGGTTTCTATTAAACTAACAAAATAAAAATAAAATAGCACACTGACACTTTGTTTCCTGTTTGTGGTTATTCTATGTATTCCCCGTCTGGTGGGTGTGGTGTGTCTCACTGTCCCAGATCTGGGCATCTGTCCCATATTTCTGCTCTTCGTCTCTTGGAACAAACAACTAACATTTTCCTCACAGGAATAGCTGTTTGTATGAGTTAGTGTAATTACTGTATATCAGATGTAATGTTTCAAAACCTTCTAGGACGTTTATGTGTTGAGCTCTGAGAAAACACATTTATCATCCAGGGCTAGTTCGTCTGCCAACATCTCTGACCAGATGTTCTGCACGCACTTCCTGTTGACCGCATCACACCCTGGCCCTTTCTTTCTGCAATCAAATCAATGATAATCTCTAGTTATTGTCCTCTAGAATGTTTCTCAATATTTTTCTCTTCCTTTCTCCGTCTCTCTAACAGGAACTGTGAATGTGATCAATGCCTGTGTGGAGAATGGTATCCAGTATCTGGTCTACACCAGCAGCATGGAGGTGGTCGGCCCCAATGTAAAAGGAGACCCCTTTATCAGGTAGAGTTTTATTTAATTTAACTGTTTCTCCTTAGGCTTTCATCTGCATCTTTTTCCTCTTTCCACTAAATCGCTACCTTTCCTCCATCTGTCTTTTGTCTAGCCCATATGGTAGAGATTTCCCTTATCTGTATTATATCAGGCATGTGACTGTTTATATTATTTTCTGATTTCTCTATGAGCTCATATGTCTTTATTCCTCCCTAATTCTCCATCGAGAGAAATGTACTGCGAGGAGAGATACATAAAGAGGTAGATAGACAGGTCAGGGGAAAGATGGGAGACAGGAATAGAGAGAGTAGAGAGAATAGAAAGATTATTATTAGAGAGAAATGAGAGAGCATTCCAGTCATAGTGTTGTTTAAGGTCTAGTAGATGGACATTAAGCAGAGCCCACACCAAGGCACATTTCCTTCATCCCTCCCTCTCTTACACAGACAAAAGGACCAGCCTCTCTGATGTGGCAGACATGTTATCCTATACACTGAGAATACTAAACATTAAGAACACTTGCTCTTTCCATGACAGACTGACCAGGTGAAAGCTATGATCCCTTATTGATGTCACTTGTTAAATCTACTTCAATCAGTGTAGATGAATGGGAGGAGACAGGTTAAAGAAGGATTTTTAAGCCTTGAGATAATTGAGACATGGATTGTGTATGTGTGCCATTCAGAGGGTTAATGGGCAAGACAAAAGATTTAAGTGCCTTTGAACGGGGTAAGGTAGAAGGTGCCAGGCGCACCGGTTTGTGTCAAGAACTGCAACGCTGCTGGGTTTTTCACGCTCAACAGTTTCCTGTGTGTATCAAGAATGGTCCACCCAAAGGACATCCAGCCAACTTGACACAACTGTGGGAAGCATTTGAGTCAACATGGGCCAGCATCCCTGTGGAACGCTTTCAACACCTTGTAGAGTCCATGCCCCGACGAATTGGGGATGTTCTGAGGGCAAAAGGGGGTGCAAACTCAATATTAGGAAGGTGTTCCTAATGTTTGGTAAACTCAGTGTATGTATGTTTGAACTTGCCCTCTGTCTGTGTTTAGGAATGTATGTATCACATATGGTCCCTATAAGAAGATCAGTGGGTAGGTGATGAAGATGATGACAGTCAGTAGTAGCTATGATGAACATCACAGGATAGAATTCATCTGCACCATTGAATTGAAGCTGCACATTGCCAGTTCGGTATGAACATAGCCAGGCCAATGTACTTTGCAATGCTGTGTGACGATGTCAGAAAAACTGTGTGGCAACAGTAACTCAATCATAATAACAGGTAGAGCCCTGTGTTAGGTAATAGGCTCAGGTACACAACACCTTAGTAATAAGTGGACTGGAAGGGAGTTAGAGAAACACGTGTCTATTAAAGCACTGTCTGGTTATACCTGCTTTAGGTTGGCAGGTGCTGGGAGGCTTTGATGTTTTTGTGTAGTCATAGTATCTTTTTCATAACATTTCAGCTGCAGTTAAAAACACAAGTCATACCAAGGAATTAGAGTGAAAGAGAGGGGGGGGGGGATGAGGGAAATAGTTGATCACCAGCCTGAAATCGTCCTGCCAGCTGTCACGCGTTGGAAACATATTTTCCAGATGCAGACAGAGACAGACAGATGCGCGCACACACAAAAACACTCTGTGGGTTTGCATATGTGTTTGGCATTCTCTTGCTTTTCACATCACCTAAAGCACCCACAGTACCTGGAACAATGTCTGCCAGTCTTTGCCGGCATGACTGGCTTTGCTAAAATATTCACAGAAACAACAGGATATGAGTCGAAACAACACCATGAAAACTGCCAATGTTTTCCCTGTTCTTTGAAATTCCATCTGGCTATTATACTGCATCATTCCACATTCCACATGTGAGTGTGATATTATCTTCCAAGGTCATCAAAATAATAACCCCCCCCCCGTCCCGTCCCGTCCCGTCTCTCTCTCTCTCTCATGCACAGAGGTGATGAAGACACAGTGTACAATGTTTATCATGAAATGCCCTACCCCAGGAGCAAGGCCAAGGCAGAGAAACTGGTGCTGGAGGCCAACGGCAATAAGGTACTTGTATTAACACATCACACCTCATACAAAGATGCGGTAATAACACACACACACACAGACCAACTCATGGTACCTTTAATGGTACCATCATTAATAGACTGATTCAGTATTCACCCCCCTTGGCATTTTTCCTATTTTGCTGCCTTACAACCTGGAATTAAAATTGATTTTTTGGGGGTTTGTATCATTTGATTTACACAACATGCCTACCACTTTGAAGATGTGAAATAAGACAAAAAAAACTAACTTGAGCGTGCATAACTATTGTATTTTTGAGTTCTGATAAATGGTAGAATTCTTTTCCACTTACATTTACTGTTACTCTGCCAAAAAACGGATTAAGTGTTCCCTTGTGACCTCGTGTGTTAGTCTACTCCACCCTTCTGTTGACATGTTGAGCATATTTGGGATTCTGGGTTTCAACACTGTTTTCCTTTCCCGTCCACTCCCATCAGTTTCTAATGCTCTGTTACCACATCATTCCTCTCCTTTCTCTGGCCAGGTGAATGGAGGGGCCTGCTTGTACACATGCTCCCTCCGTCCCACAGGGATCTATGGTGAGCAGCACCAGCTGATGAGGGACTTCTATCAGATGGGTGTGAGGACAGGGGGCTGGATCATTCGAGGCGTCCCACAGGACACGGAACATGGTCGTGTCTATGCAGGTGAGTCCTGAAACCCGTGCTGATCCCTAGCCACACCTACAAGATCTTTAAAGAGAAATCATGAGTCATCTTGTTAGCTGATTTTCTACTGGGCAGTTGGTTATGTACCAAGATGGCACCTTAACTAGTGGTATGCATGTTCTCAGCATAATTCTCATTTTTTGTTCAGGCAACGTGGCTTGGATGCATCTGCTGGCTGCTCGCTCCCTGAGAGAGCGCCCCCAAAGGCTTGGAGGGGAGGTTTACTTCTGCTATGACGACTCACCCTACAAGAGTTATGAGGATTTCAACATGCAGTTCCTGTCTGGGTTCAACTTCCGCCAGGTTCGTGTGCCGCTGTTGGTGCTGTGGGTCGTGGCCTGCCTGAATGACCTGCTCCGCTGGGTGCTGAAACCTGTGTGCAGCTACACACCATTACTCAACCGCTACACACTCGCTGTGGCCAGCACCTCCTTCACAGTGGGTTCAGACAAGGCCCAGCGCCACTTCCAATACCGCCCTCTCTATGACTGGGACCAGTGCAAGGCCCGCACACAGAGATGGGTGGACACCTTTCCCTTCGCAGGCCCCAAGGAATCCTGATCTGGGCTGATCTGCTGGGCGGAACCTGGTCTGTGCTGAACCAATGCACCACACATCATAACCTGGAATGATAGGACTTTCTCTGATTTATATTCTCACTATGTTTGCTCCATCATAAGCAGTATTATCATTACATGTATGCAAACGAACTCTTGACCCCTGAACTCTTAAACCATGAACCATGACCTCCTGCACTTGTTCTTCAAAAATGTTGTTATTCCAGCTGAGTTATGTCCTCCTACCTGTCACTACTTGTGGCTAGCCTGTAGTTCCTCAGGCAAAATGATGACAAAGCATGTTCCACACTGAAATGGGTCACTTATCCATCCCATGATCTTCTGATTCACATGAGACCCTTCCCAGCCCTTAATAAGAGATTATGCATTGGACATTCAATATAAATAGTTTGGTGCTTCATCGGACATTGCAATATCCAAGGGGTAGATATAATGTGATTGTAGTCATAAAAGGGCAAAGGTATGTGATATGGGAAAGCTGCTCATTAATTATTTTGAGTCTATCTTCAGCAATACACAGTGCAAAACATTGCTGTACATATTTCGCCATACATACATGAAAATGCAATACATTTTTCATAAAACATCATCACTACATAGACTTGATCTGTTTTTGTTGAGAAGAGTGCTGGTACAGAAAATAAGTATTAAACATGCATTAATGCACACAGAGAATATTGTTGTAATTATAAACGTCTGAATATGTTCTATGTGGTTGTAGAGTTTTGAATACATTACTACTAAGGTGATTTTATAATCTGAATCCACTGCCAATTAAAAAACAATTTAAAATTCATTTAAAAAACATTTGCCAGTGCAATTAGATTTTTAGACAGAGAAAAGGTTAATTATATATTCCATACCTATTGATGATATTCTCATTTTGAGAAGTAGCATAACTTAAAGAGCAACTGAAGGCAATAAACAACTTCTCTGGTAGAAAGTGGCCTATGTCTCCAACTATAAATTGAAGAAATGAATATACAAATATTGAAAGCATTTCATGAGACAACTATAAAAGATGTGTAACATGAAAATATTGTCCCATTTACCATGTGTAATTTATTGACGGTCCCTAACTAGCCCCAGATATAGGCTATCCAAAGTCAAACCAATTTTGCCCCGGTGGCACACCAGCCGGCTGATGCAAATTGGCGAAATAAGTTGGCTAGCTTGCTAGCTAGTCTAGGATTCTTCTAGACACAAGACCTTGTTAGACTGTTTCAGTTATCTAAACGGTTGAGTGACTGTAACAGTGTACAGTTTTGGCAGCGTGAAAGTACAAATGCTTCCCACGTTCGAACATACACGAGACACCCAGTTGCATTTCCTAATGAGGAGAATTGAAACCAGGACTCAATCAGGAAGTTCAGTCCCCTTTAAGAAAACAATAGACATACTTGGAACAAAGGGGAAGATGGGCTCGTGGTAAGGACTGGAGCGGAATTGGTGGAATGGTATCAAACACATGGTTTCCATGTGTTCAATGCCATTCCAGCCATTATTATGAGCCATCATCCCCTCTGCAGCCTCCCGGGACTTGGAAACAATACTCTTTCTGTATTGAATATTGTATTGAATATGTATTATGTATTTATTTGTTTAATTCCAAATACAAGTATTTTAATTCATTCAAATGTTTTTTTTTTTTAAAGGTAAATATGATACTGTCAAAGACACAACACAAGGTCTTTCCTGAAAACGGCCTAGATCCAGAAACACATGGTGACCTTGGAAACTGCAAGAGAAACTAAATCGAGAAACATATGGAACACATGTTAACAACACATTCATTACACGTCCTTTACATCGTCCTTGTCGGTATTAGAACGTAGCGCCCCTGCCCGCCTGTGGGGAAAACAAACGCAATTTTTTTGTTGTCTGCTTGTTTTAGTAAATTACAAAACTACATTTAAGAAAAGGTACAACGTCTAAAGATTACTTTTCAACATTGCCTGCTCCCAAGCGTTCTCTCTACTTAGAAAAACGTAATATTGTAGGGATTCCCTCATGCCCCTTTTCATGACGGTGCTAGCAGCCACTTGAGTGAGTGCTAGCTTGCTAGCCAAGACCAACAACACAAACAAATGGACTATACAGCTACAAGTAATCAGTGGAGTTACAAACAGACTATACTATACTGAACAAAAATATAAACGAAATATGCAAAAATGTCAACGATTTTACTGAGTAACAGTTCATGTAAGGAAATCAGTCTATGGTGTTAAGTTGCGTCAATTCAAATCTGGTATAGGAACAAAAAGAGGTCAATACACGTCTTCTAAAATAGACTAGTATTTTAATTAATGAAAAACACTTCAATGGTAAATATGACGTTCGTATATATATACGGGTCCACTGAAAAACCATGCAGGGCAGTCAGAGAACTGAGCCATTGTTCTAAGTTCTTTTTTAAATACTCTGACAGAGATGGTTCCCGCTCCCTGCTGGCCTATCAGAGTAGAGTCTGAGCGTGGTTTAGACTTACTCAGCCTATCGTTGGCGCACAGGCTGGTCCCAGACCCTTGGCGCTTCACTGTTGCCAGGCATTAGTTGTTATCTCCACAACTTGTCTCGAGTCAGCAATCCCAAACACAGTTGGTCCTTGAGCGGTTTAACAAAGAGGCAGTGTGTGTGTGTATGTGAGACACAAGTCTTATCTCATCCTACCCCCTAACAGTTCCCCACATTAATCACAGCTTGTTATATTAAACAGTCTATATCAGTACAGTACAAACCTATTATGTTTAATCATTAATGCTTTCTTATTAAGCTAACAGCAAATCTAAAATATAAGAGAATAATTTCCCACAATCCCCCTTTTCACACCCACTGGGTGTGAACCCAAAATAAGACATTTCAGGGAAATTTAGGATTCCCCCTTTTGACACCCACTAGGTGTGAACCCAAAATAAGAAAAAACCAAAATTATGGTGGAAAATAAGTATTTGGTCAATAACAAAAGTTTCTCAATACTTTGTTATATACCCTTTGTTGGCAATGACACAGGTCAAACGTTTTCTGTAAGTCTTCACAAGGTTTTCATACACTGTTGCTGGTATTTTGGCCCATTCCTCCATGCAGATCTCCTCTAGAGCAGTGATGTTTTGGGGCTGTCGCTGGGCAACACGGACTTTCAACTCCCTCCAAAGATTTTCTATGGGGTTGAGATCTGGAGACTGGCTAGGCCACTCCAGGACCTTGAAATGCTTCTTACGAAGCCACTCCTTCGTTGCCCGGGCAGTGTGTTTGGGATCATTGTCATGCTGAAAGACCCAGCCACGTTTCATCTTCAATGCCCTTGCTGATGGAAGGAGATTTTCACTCAAAATCTCACGATACATGGCCCCATTCATTCTTTCCTTTACACGGATCAGTCGTCCTGGTCCCTTTGCAGAAAAACAGATCTTGCGTGGAGCCCCAGATCGAGGGAGATTATCAGTGGTCTTGTATGTCTTCCATTTCCTAATAATTGCTCCCACAGTTGATTTCTTCAAACCAAGCTGCTTACCTATTGCAGATTCAGTCTTCCCAGCCTGGTGCAGGTCCACAATTTTGTTTCTGGTGTCCTTTGACAGCTCTTTGGTCTTGGCCATAGTGGAGTTTGGAGTGTGACTGTTTGAGGTTGTGGACAGGTGTCTTTTATACTGATAACAAGTTCAAACAGGTGCCATTAATACAGGTAACGAGTGGAGGACAGAGGAGCCTCTTAAAGAAGAAGTTACAGGTCTGTGAGAGCCAGAAATCTTGCTTGTTTGTAGGTGACCAAATACTTATTTTCCACCATAATTTGCAAATAAATTCATGAAAAATCCTACAATGTGATTTTCTGGAAAAAAAATTCTCAATTTGTCTGTCATAGTTGACGTGTACCTATGATGAAAATTACAGGCCTCTCTCATCTTTTTAAGTGGGAGAACTTGCACAATTGGTGGCTGACTAAATACTTTTTTTCCCCACTGTATACATTACTTCCATAACCACACCAGTCATGGTCCGATCACCCATCAAACCCCATCACATGATTGCTTCAACATAATTATTTAAAACCAGTATTATGCTATGTCAAACATCAAACGTTACAGTTCAATTATATCAGTTCAAACGTTTGTTTAGTCATACTAGTTATTCATTATTTTACCTTTATGTTCCCAATTATTATTAAAGGGTTATACGGTTTAAGCAACCACAGACTTCTTTAACTCCTAATTAGTTATAATAATAATATGCCATTTAGCAGACGCTTTTATCCAAAGCGACTTACAGTCATGCGTGCATACATTTTTGTTTACGGGTGGTCCCGGGAATCGAACCCACTACCTTGGCGCTACAAGCACCGTGCTCTACCAGCTGAGCTACAGAGGACCACAGTTTTCTATCAAGGTATACAGGTTTATTAATTTTAATAACCCGCATTCACTCTTTTATTACACTGGGATCAGTCGCACTCTCATGCATACAACACCCTATACTCTAAAGCAGGGTTCTTCAATTCCGGTCCTGGAGGGCCGAAACACCTCTGTTTTTCATCCTCTCCTTCTAATCAGGGGCTAATTCAGACCTGGGACACCAGGTGAGTGCAATTAACTACCAGGTAGAAATAAAAAACAGAAGTGTTTCGGCCCTCAGGGACCGGAATTGAAGAACCCTGCTCTAAAGTGTCCCTCTGATCCTAGCCGTACCTAGCCCTCTGGTACGTGTCAGTAGTGCAACACTATCTAAAATTGTAAGTGTCCCTCTGATCCTAGCCGTATCTAGCCTTCTGATACGTGTCAGTAGCGTAACACCTTTAACCAATAATTCCCTACGCCTCCAGTTCTCACCACTGGTGATCCTAGCCTGGAGTCGACTAAAATGTAAGTGTCCCTATGATCCTAGCCGTATCTAGCCTTCTGATACGTGTCAATAGCGCAACACTTTTAGACCAATGATTCCCTATATCCCACAGTTCCCACCCCTGGTGGTCCTAGCCTGGGGATTTCAGTATTTTCCCCGATCCTAGCCATACCTAGCCCTCTGGTACGTGTCGGTGGAACAATACTCTATGGTACCAAGGTTTAACATCACATTCACCACAGGTTTGCATGTCACAATATGGTGCTTATCTACTCATAATAATTTGTATAATAATTCATAATTTAGTTCACTTACATCAGACAGGTGTTTCACAAAATTAATTTGGATAAAGCCAATGTGCAGAACTTTAGTTATATAACAATAGGTGTCTGCTTACCTGTTTTTAGTAGTCCGGACACTTTGTGAAACACACCGTCCAATGACAGAGATGTCCAATGGGCCGGGCAATACCCAGCGAAGTCCCTCTACCAGATCACATCGGTGGTCACCAATTGTTAAGTTGCGTCAATTCAAATCTGGTATAGGAACAAAAAGAGGTCAATACACGTCTTCTAAAATAGACTAGTATTTTAATGAATGCAAAACACTTCAATGGTAAATATGACGTTCGTATATATACGGGTCCACTGAAAAACCATGCAGGGCAGTCAGAGAACTGAGCCATTGTTCTAAGTTCTTTTTTAAATACTCTGACAGAGATGGTTCCCGCTCCCTGCTGGCCTATCAGAGTAGAGTCTGAGCGTGGTTTAGACTTACTCAGCCTATCGTTGGCGCACAGGCTGGTCCCAGACCCTTGGCGCTTCACTGTTGCCAGGCATTAGTTGTTATCTCCACAACTTGTCTCGAGTCAGCAATCCCAAACACAGTTGGTCCTTGAGCGGTTTAACAAAGAGGCAGTGTGTGTGTGTATGTGAGACACAAGTCTTATCTCATCCTACCCCCTAACAGTTCCCCACATTAATCACAGCTTGTTATATTAAACAGTCTATATCAGTACAGTACAAACCTATTATGTTTAATCATTAATGCTTTCTTATTAAGCTAACAGCAAATCTAAAATATAAGAGAATAATTTCCCACAATCCCCCTTTTCACACCCACTGGGTGTGAACCCAAAATAAGACATTTCAGGGAAATTTAGGATTCCCCCTTTTGACACCCACTAGGTGTGAACCGAAAATAAGAAAACCCAAAATTATGGTGGAAAATAAGTATTTGGTCAATAACAAAAGTTTCTCAATACTTTGTTATATACCCTTTGTTGGCAATGACACAGGTCAAACGTTTTCTGTAAGTCTTCACAAGGTTTTCATACACTGTTGCTGGTATTTTGGCCCATTCCTCCATGCAGATCTCCTCTAGAGCAGTGATGTTTTGGGGCTGTCGCTGGGCAACACGGACTTTCAACTCCCTCCAAAGATTTTCTATGGGGTTGAGATCTGGAGACTGGCTAGGCCACTCCAGGACCTTGAAATGCTTCTTACGAAGCCACTCCTTCGTTGCCCGGGCAGTGTGTTTGGGATCATTGTCATGCTGAAAGACCCAGCCACGTTTCATCTTCAATGCCCTTGCTGATGGAAGGAGATTTTCACTCAAAATCTCACGATACATGGTCCCATTCATTCTTTCCTTTACACGGATCAGTCGTCCTGGTCCCTTTGCAGAAAAACAGCCCCAAAGCATGATGTTTCCACCCCCATGCTTCACAGTAGGTATGGTGTTCTTTGGATGCAACTCAGCATTCTTTGTCCTCCAAACACAACGAGTTGAGTTTTTACCAAGAAGTTCTATTTTGGTTTCATCTGACCATATGACATTCTCCCAATCCTCTTCTGGATCATCCAAATGCACTCTGGCAAACTTCAGACGGGCTTGGACATGTACTGGCTTAAGCAGGGGGACACGTCTGGCACTGCAGGATTTGAGTCCCTGGCGGCGTAGTGTGTTACTGATGGTAGGCTTTGTTACTTTGGTCCCAGCTCTCTGCAGGTCATTCACTAGGTCCCCCCGTGTGATTCTGGGATTTTTGCTCACCGTTCTTGTGATAATTTTGACCCCACGGGGTGAGATCTTGCATGGAGCCCCAGATCGAGGGAGATTATCAGTGGTCTTGTATGTCTTCCATTTCCTAATAATTGCTCCCACAGTTGATTTCTTCAAACCAAGCTGCTTACCTATTGCAGATTCAGTCTTCCCAGCCTGGTGCAGGTCCACAATTTTGTTTCTGGTGTCCTTTGACAGCTCTTTGGTCTTGGCCATAGTGGAGTTTGGAGTGTGACTGTTTGAGGTTGTGGACAGGTGTCTTTTATACTGATAACAAGTTCAAACAGGTGCCATTAATACAGGTAACGAGTGGAGGACAGAGGAGCCTCTTAAAGAAGAAGTTACAGGTCTGTGTGAGCCAGAAATCTTGCTTGTTTGTAGGTGACCAAATACTTATTTTCCACCATAATTTGCAAATAAATTCATGAAAAATCCTACAATGTGATTTTCTGGAAAAAAAAATCTCAATTTGTCTGTCATAGTTGACGTGTACCTATGATGAAAATTACAGGCCTCTCTCATCTTTTTAAGTGGGAGAACTTGCACAATTGGTGGCTGACTAAATACTTTTTTCCCCCACTGTATACATTACTTCCATAACCACACCAGTCATGGTCCGATCACCCATCAAACCCCATCACATGATTGCTTCAACATAATTATTTAAAACCAGTATTATGCTATGTCAAACATCAAACGTTACAGTTCAATTATATCAGTTCAAACGTTTCAGTTTAGTCATACTAGTTATTCATTATTTTACCTTTATGTTCCCAATTGTTATTAAAGGGTTATACGGTTTAAGCAACCACAGACTTCTTTAACTCCTAATTAGTTTTAATAATAATAATAATATGCCATTTAGCAGACGCTTTTATCCAAAGCGACTTACAGTCATGCGTGCATACATTTTTGTTTACGGGTGGTCCCGGGAATCGAACCCACTACCTTGGCGCTACAAGCACCGTGCTCTACCAGCTGAGCTACAGAGGACCACAGTTTTCTATCAAGGTATACAGGTTTATTAATTTTAATAACCCGCATTCACTCTTTTATTACACTGGGATCATTCGCACTCTCATGCATACAACACCCTATACTCTAAAGTGTCCCTCTGATCCTAGCCGTATCTAGCCTTCTGATACGTGTCAGTAGCGTAACACCTTTAACCAATAATTCCCTACGCCTCCAGTTCTCACCACTGGTGATCCTAGCCTGGAGTCGACTAAAATGTAAGTGTCCCTATGATCCTAGCCGTATCTAGCCTTCTGATACGTGTCAATAGCGTAACACCTTTAACCAATAATTCCCTACGCCTCCAGTTCTCACCACTGGTGATCCTAGCCTGGAGTCGACTAAAATTTAAGTGTCCCTATGATCCTAGCCGTATCTAGCCTTCTGATACGTGTCAGTAGCGTAACACCTTTAACCAATAATTCCCTACGCCTCCAGTTCTCACCACTGGTGATCCTAGCCTGGAGTCGACTAAAATTTAAGTGTCCCTATGATCCTAGCCGTATCTAGCCTTCTGATACGTGTCAATAGCGCAACACTTTTAGACCAATGATTCCCTATATCCCACAGTTCCCACCCCTGGTGGTCCTAGCCTGGGGATTTCAGTATTTTCCCCGATCCTAGCCATACCTAGCCCTCTGGTACGTGTCGGTGGAACAATACTCTATGGTACCAAGGTTTAACATCACATTCACCACAGGTTTGCATGTCACAATATGGTGCTTATCTACTCATAATAATTTGTATAATAATTCATAATTTAGTTCACTTACATCAGACAGGTGTTTCACAAAATTAATTTGGATAAAGCCAATGTGCAGAACTTTAGTTATATAACAATAGGTGTCTGCTTACCTGTTTTTAGTAGTCCGGACACTTTGTGAAACACACCGTCCAATGACAGAGATGTCCAATGGGCCGGGCAATACCCAGCGAAGTCCCTCTACCAGATCACATCGGTGGTCACCAATTGTTAAGTTGCGTCAATTCAAATCTGGTATAGGAACAAAAAGAGGTCAATACACGTCTTCTAAAATAGACTAGTATTTTAATTAATGCAAAACACTTCAATGGTAAATATGACGTTCGTATATATACGGGTCCACTGAAAAACCATGCAGGGCAGTCAGAGAACTGAGCCATTGTTCTAAGTTCTTCTTTAAATACTCTGACAGAGATAGTTCCCGCTCCCTGCTGGCCTATCAGAGTAGAGTCTGAGCGTGGTTTAGACTTACTCAGCCTATCGTTGGCGCACAGGCTGGTCCCAGGCCCTTGGCGCTTCACTGTTGCCAGGCATTAGTTGTTATCTCCACAACTTGTCTCGAGTCAGCAATCCCAGACACAGTTTGTCCTTGAGCGGTTTAACAAAGAGGCAGTGTGTGTTTGTATGTGAGACACAAGTCTTATATCATCCTACCCCCTAACAGTTCCCCACATTAATCACAGCTTGTTATATTAAACAGTCTATATCAGTACAGTACAAACCTATTATGTTTAATCATTAATGCTTTCTTATTAAGATAACAGCACATCTAAAATATAAGAGAATAATTTCCCACAATGGCTTTCACCTGACTGGGGATACAGATATGCATCTGTTGGTCATAGATACCTTAATAAAAAAGGTAGGGGCGTGGATCAGAAAACCAGTCAGTATCTGGTGTGACCACCATTTGGCTCATGCAGCACGACATCTCCTTCGCATAGAGTTGATCAAGCTGTTGATTGTGGCCTGTGGAATGTTGTCCCACTCCTCTTCAATGGCTGTGCGAAGTTTCTGGATATTGGCGGGAACTGGAACATGCTGTCGTGCACGTCGATCAAGATTATCCCCAACATGCTCAATGGGTGACATGTCTGGTGAGTATGCAGGCCATGGATGAACTGAGAAATGTTCAGCTTCCAGGAATTGTGTACAGACATGGGGCTGTGAACTATCATGCTGAAACATGAGGTGATTGCGGCGGATGAATGGCACAACAATGGGCCTCAGGATCTCGTCACGGTATCTCTGTGCATTCAAATTGCCATCGATAAAATGCAATTGGGTTCGTTGTCCGTAGATTATGCCTGCCCATACCACAATCCCACCGCCACCATGGAGTACTCTGTTCACAACCTTGACATCAGCAAACCGCTGGTCTGCGGTTGTGAGGCCAGTTGGACATGCTGACAAATTCTCTAAAACAAAGTTGGAGGTGGCGTATGGCAGAGAATTTAACATTAAATTCTCACGTGGTCCGTGGTTGTGAGGCCAGTTGGACGTGCTGACAAATTCTCTAAAACAACGTTGGAGGTGGCTTATGGCAGATAAATTAACATTACATTCTCTGGCAACAGCTCTGGTGGACATTCCTGTTGTCAGCATGCCAATTGCACGCTCCCTCAAAACTTGAGACATCTGTGGCATTGTGTTATGTGAAAAAAACACATTTTAGAGTGGCCTTTTATTGTCCCCAGCACAAGGTGCACCTGTGTAATGATCATGCTGTTTAATAAGCGTCTTGATATGCCACACCTGTCAGGTGGATGGATTATCTTGGCAAAGGAGAAATGCTCATTAACAGGGATGTAAACAAATTTGTGCACAAAATTTGAGAGAAATAAGCTTTTCTGGGATCTTTTATTTCAGCTTATGAAACATGGGACGAACACTATACCTGTTGCGTTTATATTTTTTGTTCAGTGTTAAGAAGTTAAATGTCTTACATGTGATTAAATGTTTTCCACCAACATAGCTACGTGTAGCCTACTTGGACACCGGGTCCCCACATTTCCCACGACAAATAGTTTGAAGCTACAGCACAAGGCTCTTCTAGCAGGCTCTATTTCCCTATGTGGGAGCATGGTTATATGTACAGTGGGGAAAAAAAGTATTTGGTCAGCCACCAATTGTGCAAGTTCTCCCACTTAAAAAGATGAGAGAGGCCTGTAATTTTCATCATAGGTACACGTCAACTATGACAGACAAAATGAGAATTTTCTTTCCAGAAAATCACATTGTAGGATTTTTAATGAATTTATTTACAAATTATGGTGGAAAATAAGTATTTGGTCACCTACAAACAAGCAAGATTTCTGGCTCTCACAGACCTGTAACTTCTTCTTTAAGAGGCTCCTCTGTCCTCCACTCATTACCTGTATTAATGGCACCTGTTTGAACTTGTTATCAGTATAAAAGACACCTGTCCACAACCTCAAACAGTCACACTCCAAACTCCACTATGGCCAAGACCAAAGAGCTGTCAAAGGACACCAGAAACAAAATTGTAGACCTGCACCAGGCTGGGAAGACTGAATCTGCAATAGGTAAGCAGCTTGGTTTGAAGAAATCAACTGTGGGAGCAATTATTAGGAAATGGAAGACATACAAGACCACTGATAATCTCCCTCGATCTGGGGCTCCACACAAGATCTCACCCCGTGGGGTCAAAATGATCACAAGAACGGTGAGCAAAAATCCCAGAACCACACGGGGGGACCTAGTGAATGACCTGCAGAGAGCTGGGACCAAAGTAACAAAGCCTACCATCAGTAATACACTACGCCGCCAGGGACTCAAATCCTGCAGTGCCAGACGTGTCCCCCTGCTTAAACCAGTACATGTCCAGGCCTGTCTGAAGTTTGCTAGAGTGCATTTGGATGATCCAGAAGAGGATTGGGAGAATGTCATATGGTCAGATGAAACCAAAATATAACTTTTTGGTAAAAACTCAACTCGTCGTGTTTGGAGGACAAAGAATGCTGAGTTGCATCCAAAAGAACACCATACCTACTGTGAAGCATGGGGGTGGAAACATCATGCTTTGGGGCTGTTTTTCTGCAAAGGGACCAGGACGACTGCTCTGTGTAAAGGAAAGAATGAATGGGGCCATGTATCGTGAGATTTTGAGTGAAAACCTCCTTCCATCAGCAAGGGCATTGAAGATGAAACGTGGCTGGGTCTTTCAGCATGACAATGATCCCAAACACACCGCCCGGGCAACGAAGGAGTGGCTTCGTAAGAAGCATTTCAAGGTCCTGGAGTGGCCTAGCCAGTCTCCAGATCTCAACCCCATAGAAAATCTTTGGAGGGAGTTGAAAGTCCGTGTTGCCCAGCGACAGCCCCAAAACATCACTGCTCTAGAGGAGATCTGCATGGAGGAATGGGCCAAAATACCAGCAACAGTGTGTGAAAACCTTGTGAAGACTTACAGAAAACGTTTGACCTGTGTCATTGCCAACAAAGGGTATATAACAAAGTATTGAGAAACTTTTGTTATTGACCAAATACTTATTTTCCACCATAATTTGCAAATAAATTAACTAAAAATCCTACAATGTGATTTTCTGGATTTTTTTTTCTCATTTTGTCTGTCATAGTTGACGTGTACCTATGATGAAAATTACAGGCCTCTCTCATCTTTTTAAGTGGGAGAACTTGCACAATTGGTGGCTGACTAAATACTTTTTTTCCCCACTGTACATTGAACAACATAGCAGCTTTTCTGCATTTTTTGTTATTTCTGTATAACAAAAAATCTACGACAAAGTTGCCTCTTTTACTATGGGGGTCAATAGGAAAGAATGTTGGTTACCCCAATTTGTGGGCGTGGTCAAGAGGAATTCCTTATTATTACGTGACTACCGACTGGGACTATTCTCTCTAACCTCATTATGTCAATGGTGTGTCCTAGTTACAAGCCAGAGTGAGTCATTGTAGAGAAAAAAAACAAAGTTACCATGGAGATTACACAGATGTTGGTTTGTAATGCAGGGCTATGAAACCATGTTGTTATTATGGAAATATTTTGTCCGACTCAAGAATCAAAGTAAATACTTCCAGCTCTAGGGGTGGAACCGAACACTGAGGGTTGAGAGCCAGTGGGACGTTACAGCAAAACAATGTGCTATGTCACAACAGCATTGTAGACTATTTTGCCTATAATTTCAATCATGCAGTTTAAAATTGTGTTTCTAACCAGCTAGATCTCATCCAATCTTTGGGGCCAAAATAGGACTTGCTCTCCTAACCTGGCTGTTAATCTTGGAACATCTGACTGAAAGATGAAAGAATTGTTAAGCCTTGAGACAATTGAGACATGGATTGTGTATCAAATCAAATTCTATTGATCACATACACATATTTAGCAGATGTTATTGCGGGTGTAGTGAAGTGCTTGTGTTCCTAGCTCCAACAGTGCAAGATTGTGTATGTGTGCCATTCAGAGGGTGAATGGGCAAGACAAAAGATTGAAGTGCCTTTGAACGGGGTATGGTAGTAGGTGCCAGGCGCACCGGTTTGAGTGTGCCAAGAACTGCAACGCTGCTAGGTTTTTCACGTTCAACAGTTTCCTGTGTGTATCAAGAATGGTCCACCACCCAATGGACATCCGGCCAACTTGACACAACTGTGGGAAGCATTGGAGTCAACATGGGCCAGCATCCCTGTGGAATGCTTTCGACACCTTGTAGTCCATGCCCGACAAATTGAGACTGTTCTGAGGGCAAAAGGGGGTGCAACTTAATATTAGAAAGGTGTTCCTAATGTTTTGTACACTCAGTGTATGTGTTTAACACTTTCCATGCCAATGATTTAATTGAGAGAGAGAGAGAATGAGAGAGAACGAGAGAGAGAAGGGAGTTCCCTTGTAAACAGTAAAGGATTGACTCATACTCTATGACATGTCTGGGTGTCCCCCGTTGGATTGGTTTCTCCTACATGCAGTAAGAGCTGTGCTAGTAGAGCTTGACTCAGAGTCGTACATGACTAGGTTGGATCCATGACAGTTTTCTTTTGGCAAAGGCTGGATCCATAACAATTGAGTAAGGCTTTATGACTTCCAAACCCTACCAAGTACACAGTATTTGTACATGGTACTACTGTGAATGTCAAATACATATATTATTACTGACTACAATGTATTTGTAGAATGATGTATCATAATAGATATTTAATTGATAATGTACATTATATTAATAGTAATGATTGGAATGTAAAAAAGGTATTTCTGTAAGTCTGTCTGTCTCTCTCTGTCAATTGTATTAACCCACAGTTTAAGGGCCGGATTACCGAACTGGCACACCGGGCATCTGCCCGGGGGCCCCGACCTCGAGGTGTAAACTCTGGATTTCTGATGCTATGTATTGGCCATTGAAAGGCTTTGAAGCCACCGGTCGGCCATATTGGCACTCCCCAGTAAGAGCAGTCCGCCATAGGAATGAATGGATTTCTACAGTATTTAAATTAATTGTTTCAAGGACAAAATTACATGTATTTTAGTTTTTTTTTGTAATGGAGACAGTAACATTAGTAATCTAAAAAAATTCAACTTTAAGGATTTTTTTTTTATATATACACTACATGGCCAAAGGTATGTGGACACCAGTTCGTCGAACATTTCATTCCAAAATCATAGGCATTAAAATGGAGTTGGTCCCCACTTTGCTGCAATAACAGCCTCCACTCTTCTAGGGAAAGCTGTCCACTAGATGTTGGAACATTGCTGCGGGGACTTGCTTCCATTCAGCCACAAGAGCATTAGTAAGGTCGGGCACTGATGTAGGGCGATTAGGCCTGGCTCGGAGTCGGCATTCCAATTCATCCCAAATGGTGTTCGATGGGGTTGAGGTCAGGGCTCTGTGCAGGACAGTCAAGTTCTTCCAAACCGATCTCGACAAACCATTTCTGTATGCCACAAAGTTTGAAGCACAAAATCATCTAGAATGTCATTGTATGCTGTAGCGTTAAGATTTCCCTTCACTGGAACTTAGGGGCCTAGCCCAAAGCATGAAAAACAGCCCCAGACCATTATTCCTCCTCCAAACTTTACAGTTGGCACTATGCATTCGAGCAGGTAGCATTCTGCTGGCATCCGCCAAACCCAGATTTGTCTGTCAGACTGCCAGATGGTGAAGCGTGATTCATCACTCCAGAGAACATGTTTCCACTGATCCAGAGTCCAATGGCGGCGAGCTTTACACCACTCCAGACGACGCTTGGCATTGTGCATAGTAATCTTAGGCTTGTGTGCGGCTGCTCGGCCATTGAAACCGACTTCATGAAGCTCCCAACAAACAGTTATTGTGCTGATGTTGCTTCCAGAGGCAGTTTGGAACTCGGTAGTGAGTGTTGCAACCAAGGACAGAAGATTTTTACGCGCTACATGCTTCAGCACTCGGCAGTCCCGCTCTGTGAGCTTGTGTGGCCTACCACTTTGTGGCTGAGCCATTGTTGCTCCTGGACGTTTCCACTTCACAATAACAGCACTTACAGTTGACGGGGGCAGCTCTAGCAGGGCAGAAATTTTATGAACTGACTTCTTGGAAAGGTGCCATCCTATGACGGTGCCATGTAGAAAGTCATTGAGCTCTTCAGCACGGCCCATTCTATTGCCAATGTTTGTCTATGGAGATTGCATGGTTGTGTGCTCAATTTTATACACCTGTCAGCAACGGGTGTGGCTGAAATGGTCTAATCAACTAATTTGAAGAGGTGTCCACATACTTTTGGCAAGGTAGTGTATTTATATTTTTTATTTGTATGTTTAGTTTACATAATATAATTTAGAAGTATGGAATAAGGTGTCTGTAATCAAATAAATGTGGCAAAAACGAATGTAGACATTAATAAATGCATTTCTATAGCTTCCAAAATATTTTTGACAATGGTGAGGGAGTGCCAAGATGGAGGCACGGTGGCTTCAACACAACGCCCCCAATTAGTCATCTAGCATTTCGCTACACCCGCTATAACATCTGCTAAACATGTGTATGTGACAAATAAAATTTGATTTGATTTAGTGTATATATAAATCATTGTGTACAACAGCTGATGAACCTAACAGTTGAAAAGTGTGAAGAAATGTGATGTGTTATTTCCTGATAGTTGCTGGTTGAAAATACAATGGGTGGTCCTCTGTGGCTCAATTGGTAGAGCATGGCGCTTGTAACGCCAGGGTAGTGGGTTCGATCCCCAGGACCACCAATACGTAAAAATGTATGCACACATGACTGTAAGTCGCTTTGGATAAAAGCGTCTGCTAAATGGCATATTATATTATTATTACAATCTACACAGGACCAATCAGTAGGTTTGCATGGGCGGAAGTTTCGCCTGGTGACATCACCAGGCGGTAAATTGGTTAATAGATATGGAGCAATTTCAGTGCCAACAGAAACTGCATTTCAATTCCATAATTTTGAATTTGTATTAAGATATTACATTTTAATGTAATATCTTAGAATTTGTAATGCACAATTTTAATCAGAATTCAGAATATGAACTGAATTGAATGAATGTTGCATTCAGTTTTAAAATTCAATTTCAATTTAATTCAATATTCAAATTCAATATTTAGCTAGTTTTCCATTTTCCCCACTCAGACCACTCCCAGACATTCCTACCAAAATTCTTACTTGAGAAATCATTATTTGCTAAAAAGCCATTTTATTTTATTTTAATGGAACCGAACATTGTGAGGGTTGGACAATTTAATCAATATTAGAATAAGGCTGTAATGTAACAAAATGTGGAAAAAGTCAAGGGGTCTGAATACTTTCCGAATGCGCTGTATTATTACTGACTCAAATCAAATTACATTTTATTTGTCACATGCTTCTTAAACAACAGTGGTGGAAAAAGTTGTCATACTTGAGTAAAGTAAATTAAAGTAAAGATACCTTAATAGAAAATGACTCAAGTAAAAGTAAAAGTCACCCAGTAAAATACTACTTGAGTAAAAGTCTAAAAGTATTTGGTTTTAAATATACTATGTATCAAAAGTAAATTGAATTGCTAAAATATACTTAAGTATCAAAAGTAAATGTAAAAGTATAGAAAAATAATAACATGAGGAATAAATAGAAAAATAATAACACAAGGAATAAATACACAATGAGTAACAATAACTTGGCTATATACACGGAGTACCAGTACCGAGTCGATGTGCAGGGGTATGAGGTAATTGAGGTAGATATGTACATATAGGGAGGGATAAAGTGACTTGGCAACGGGATAGATGAACAGTAACAGCAGCGTATGTGATGTGTCAAAGAGTTAGTGCAAAAAGGTTCAATTCAGATATTCCGGATAGCTATTGGTTAAAGCTGCAATATGTAACTTTTTGGGCGACCCAACCAAATTCTAAGAAGCTGTAGATCTACTCTATGTGCACTATTTCTATGCTTCCCATTTTTAAGTTCCGTTTTTGAGTCTTTTACTTTCGGTTTTGTACATCAGCTTCAAACAGCTGAAAATACAATATTTTGGGGTATGGAAAATATATTCCACAGCGGTTTAGATGGTACAATGATTCTCTACACTATACTTGCTTGTTTTGTCACATAAACTGAAATTAGGCTAACTATTAGAATATTAGCAACCAGGAAATGGGGGAGTGATTTCTGCATAGTGCATCTTTAACTATTTAACAAACTATTTAGCTGTCTTATAGCTTGGAGGTAGAAGCTGTTCAGTGTCCTGTTTGTCCAGACTTGGTGCATTGGTACCGCTTACCGTGTGGTAGCAGAGAGAACAGTCTATGACTTGGGTGGCTGGAGTCTTTGACAATTTTTAGGGCCGTCCTCTGATTCCGCCTGGTATAGAGGTCCTGGATGGCAGGGAGCTCAGCCCCAGTGATGTACTGGGCCGTACGCATTACCCTTTGTAGTGCCTTGCGGTCAGATGCCAAGCCGTTTCCATACCAAGCGGTGATGCAGCCAGTCAAGATGCTCTCAATGGTGCAGCTGTATAACTTTTTGAGGATCTGAGGGCCCATGACAAATCTTTTCAGCCTCCTGAGGGGGAAGAGGCATTGTCGTGCCCTCTTCACGACTGTATTGATGTGTGTGGACCATGATAATTCCTTAGTGTTGTGGACACTGAGGAACTTGAAGCTCTCGACCTGCTCCACAACAGCCCTGTCGATGTGGATGGGGGCGTGCTCGGATCTCCATTTCCTGTAGTCAACGATCAGCTCCTTTTTCTTGCTGATGTTGAGGGAGAGGTTGTTGTCCTGACACCACACTACCAGGTGTCTGATCTCCTTCCTGTAGGCTGTCACATCACCGTCGGTGATCAGGCCTACCACTGTCATGTTGTCTGCAAACTTAATGATGGTGTTGGAGTCCACGCAGTCATGGGTGAATAGGGAGTACTGGAGGGGACTAAGCACACACCCCTGAGGGGTCTCTGTGTTGGGGGTCAGTTTGGCGTCCGGATTAGTGTCCCGCTCCTTGAAAGTGGCAGCTCTAGCCATTAGCTCAGTGCGGATGCTACCTGTAATCCATGGCTTCTGGTTGGGATATGTACGTACAGTCACTGTGGGGACAACATCGTAGATGCACTTATTAATGAAGCCAGTGACAGGTAAACTCCTCATTGCCATCGGATGAATCCAAGAACATATTCTAGTTTGTGCTAGCGAAACAGTCCTGTAGTTTAGCATCCGCTTCATCTGACCACTTTCATATTGAACTTGTCACAGGTCCTTTCTGTTTGAGTTTTTGCTTGTAAGCAGGAATCAAGAGGATAGAGTTATGGTCAGAGATGTCAAATGGAGAGGGAGAGCTTTGTATGCGTCTGTATGTGTGGAGTATCGTGATTTAGTGTTTTTTCGCCTCTATTTGCACAGGTGACATGCTGGTAGAAATTTGATAAAACTGATTTAAGTTTTCCTGCATTAAAATCACCAGCCACTAGGAACGCTGCCTCTGGATGAGCATTTTCTTGTTTGCTTATGGCCCTATACAGCTCGTTGAGTGCGGTCTTAGTGCCAGCATCAGAGTGCTAGCATCAGTTTGTGGTGGTAAATAGACTATGAAAAATATAGATGAAAACCATCTTGGCAAATAGTGTGGTGTACAGTTTATCATGGGGTATTCTAACTCAGGCAAGCAGAACCTTAAGACTTCTTTCATATTAGAGATTGTGCACCAGTTGTTAACAAAGAGACTCTGAGCTTCCCCGACGCAGCCGTTATGTCGTGCAGAAGAAAACAAATGTATAGAAAAAGCAGATAGATTTACAGTTGAAGTCGGAAGTTTACATACACTTAGGTTGGAGTCATTAAAACTTGTTTTTCAACCACTCCACAAATTTCTTGTTAACAAACTATAGTTTTGGCAAGTCGGTTAGGACATCTACTTTGTGCATGACACAAGTAATTTTTCCAACAATTGTTTACAGACAAATTATTTCACTTATAATTCACTGTATCACAATTCCAGTGGGTCAGAAATTTCCATACACTAAGTTGACTGTGCCTTTAAACAGCTTGGAAAATTCCAGAAAATGATGTCATGGCTTTAGAAGCTTCTGATAGGCTAATTGACATCATTTGATGAAACAAACATAGAAATGGGTCTTCCAAATGGACAATGACCCCAAGCATACTTCCAAAGTTGTGGCAAAATGGCGTAAGGACAACAAAGTCAAGGTATTGGAGTGGCCATCACAAAGCCCTGACCTCAATCCTATAGAAAATGTGTGGGCAGAACTGAAAAAGCATGTGCGAGCAAGGAGGCCTACAAACCTGATTCAGTAACATCAGCTCTGTCAGGAGGAATGGGCCAAAATTCACCCAACTTATTGCCGGAAGCTTGTGGAAGGCTACTTGAAACGTTTGACCCAAGTTAAACAATTTAAAGGCAATGTTACCAAATACTAATTGAGTGTATGTAAACTTCTGACCCACTGGGAATGTGATGAAATAAATAAAAGCTGAAATAAATCATTCTCTCTCTACTATTATTCTGACATTTCACATTCTTAAAATAAAGTGGTGATCCTAACTGACCTAAAACAGGGAATTTTTACTAGGATTAAATGTCAGGAATTGTGAAAAACTGAGTTTAAATGTATTTGGCTAAGGTGTATGTAAAATTCCGACTTAACTGTATATTTACCATGTCCTTGTTCAGCCACGACTCGGAGAAACATAGGATATTACAGGATAATACATTACGACAATGTATTTGTAAAGTGATGTATCATATTTAATCGATCATGTACATTATGTTCATAGTAATGATTGGAATTGAAAAGTATGTCAATTGTGGCAACACTCAGTTTGTTTTACAATGTGTTAATGTCTTATGCCACCTACTGGTCTTAAAGTCTTATGCCACCTACTGTTAAATCGTAGACATGTAGGTATAATTCTAAAAAGTAATAGCCTTTTACCTACAGCAGAGGGAAGCAGAGTACTGAGAAACAGCAACAATCCGGCAAATGTATATGTTACTGTGAAAAAACAGAGGATAGTTTAGTTCAATCAAATGGTGCATGTACAGATTCAACAACATGTTCGAAAATTAAAGATTATTTGGGACAAATACTATGTACTTAGTTCTAGTTTAACCGGATATTATTATTTTCTGTGCCTTGTTCTGCACTAGTGTTGAGGGAGGGTCCCGATTATGCCTATGCGTGTGAGTGCCCGATCGCACTAACAGGAGCGCGCACGTGGCTGTCAGCAGTAGGAAACAGACGACTGGAGCTAAATGTGTACCAGCAACACGACCAAACTGATTTGAAAGGACAGTTTGGGAGAAATGAAGACCATTTGGTCGTAAAATGATATAATTTTGTAAGATTTAAACTCGCTGCAGTTATGTCATAGAGTAACCCAGACAGCCAGCCAGGCTAACAACACTCGCCTAACATCATTAGCCAGCAAGCTAGGCTAACTAACGTTAGCTAGCTAGTTTTGGGGGACATTGCGCCTCCTAATTTGTTCAGCCGTTATCTGTTTTCCTTTTGTTGCCTGGACTGTCCAGCTTCTCATTGTCGTGTTTTCATTGAACGGAGGAGCTTAGGGGACCGGAGCTGTGGGGGGCCCGCGGACAAACCCCCTGGGCGTCCAGGCGGACGGATCACGTAGACACACGGGCCGTGGGTGAGTTTACACTGAGCGAGTTTATAGTAAGGGAAGCGGATGGGCAAGGCCGTGGACCCATGGTCAGGCAGGGCCCCGACAACAGGGAGGGGAGTGGACCATTAGTTAAATAGTTAACTATGATGCCTGTTAGGCAACTAAATAATTTTCATATGTGTTGAGTCGTGAAGTTGTGTGGCTTTGAATGAGGCCTCGAGAGGATATGAAAACACAATCGTTCGTTTTTAGGTAGCTAGCTAGGTAGTTAGCGTGTTGGCTAACGCGAGTTAACAAACCAACCTGCTTAACGTTAGATTAGCGAAATATAACTATAATGTTGTCCGAAATCTTGGTGCAAGAAATAAGGTACTGTATCGGTGGATGCTAGCGAATGTAATTTTGGCTGACTGTTGTGCTTGTTAGTGCATGCACTTGATAGTGTTTATGTGGCCACACCTGAGTTGATCGTTGGGCCAGGCAGTCTTTTGACTGAATGTGTTCTACAATGCATTTGAATTGTAGGCATGTCATTGTCAACATCTAGCTCTGTAGATTGTTAGTGGATTTTGAGTGTTCGGTGACACTGGATAGCTATTGGGCAGAAATGGACAGTGGGTTTGGGTGGAGTAAATAACACAGGTCAAATCATCATATTCAAAAACATTAAGTGAAACCTCAGATAGACATGCATCATTCTACTTACAACTGTATTTTTACTGTATTGTGGAGATAGTGCTTGTTGAAAATACCCCAATGGGCAATAATTGGAAAAATCCATCTCCATTAACTAAATATCTTAAAGAAGACATAGAGTAGGAGCTAGGTGTGTAATGAATGGCCAATGTCCTGCTTCAGATATAGGGAACTGTGTTTGTTTATTTTTAGCTGGTTTTCATGGTCTGTTATTAGAATCTTCCCCACTGTTCAAACTACAATTCCCCCAGTATATTAGCCAATAAAGCTTTGGGCATTAGCCTATCTCTCAAAGAATGTCCATGATTTCAAAATATACAGCCAACTTCTTCATTTATAATTCTGTGGCAGCAATAACTTTTTTGTTGTTGTTGTGAAAAACTTGTCTGAAAAGGGTGGGGCTGGGACTGATGGTCTCAATATTATTTATTATCATCAGTCCATGATAATTTACTCTAATACACTATGGAAATGTGGAAAGGTTGTTTCCCAATTTAACAGCCATCCATGTGATCATGAATATGAGTTCTGTGGATAACTTTGTGGTTTTTCATAAAACCTTTCTGGCTTCTCTCTTTCCATCTGTCAAGGAGTAAATAAGGAGGAGCCATGGCCGAAATCTCCGCCCTAATCCCATCACCTCCAGCTATAGGTGACACACATGCTGCCCCCTCCTTCCCCATACCCTCTACTGCCCCCCCTCCTCCCAGCAGCACCGCCCCAGAGCCCCCTAAGGAGAGCCCCATCCCCAAGTCCTCTCTGTACGGTGACAAAGCTTCTCTGACATTAACTGTACCAGGAGAGACGCTCCCTTCTCACCCGTCTCCCAAGAGAGGGGGGAGAGGACCTCCCCCGAGTCCCCCCAAACGCGTCTCATCAGCGTTAACTCCAGAGACTCCAGTGCCCCCACCTCTAATACCCCCAGAGAGCCCTGCTCCCCTGCCTGAAGTTACTTCAGACAGTCCTGCCCCCTTACCTGTAGTAGCCCTAGATACTCCTGCCATCCCACCTGTAGATGTAGCATTGCAGCAGAGTGAGGAAGTGAAGGAGAAAGACATGGCAGCAGGGGCCAGCCCAGTGTTGGCTGTAAAGCAGGAAGTGAGTAACCCAGGGGGCAAGGAGCTGTTAAATGCCCCCTCAGAGGGCCCTACACAGGCCCACAGTGAGCAAGAGGTACAGGGGGTAACACAACAGACTACCAGCCACTTCTCTGATCTTAATCTCCCACCTAATCTCTACCCCAGAGTTCATGTCACTGTGAACACTAATCCTGCTACTGATTATGCTCAGCCTCAGTCTATAGTGGACACTCCCCCTCCTCCTCCTGCCCCCACTTACACTCCCCCTCCTCCAGACTCCACCCAAACAGCAGCAGCTGCAGCCCCTGAAGCACAAAATCCTCAGCCACCAGAAGAAAGCCATAACCCTCACCCTAACCCTCAACCCCCTCCCAAACTGGACACCCCCAGCCTGTCTCCCATACCTGAGACCTCCAGCCAATCTCCCAGAAGGGCAGAGCTACCCAGCACCCCCTCCAGAGCAGGGCACCCCAGTCCTCCAGTGATCCAGGAGCCTGTCTCCCTCTCCCTGCCCTACCCCAGAGCCCCAGCCCCAGACACCCTCAGCTACCTGGAGTCAGCCAGCATGATGTCAGGGACCCTGGAGTCTCTGTCTGGCCTGGGGGAGGATGGAAGCTCTATCGGGTCCGACTCCGAGATCAACGGCCTGGCTGTCAGACGCACTGACAAATATGGCTTCCTCGGCGGGACCCAGTACAGCGAGGGCAGGTGGGCATGGTAAAACAAAAACACACCCTCACTCTATGCACACACAGATGTAAAATACATGTCTATTGTGTCTTCACTCTGGCTGTAGATGGCAATTACTCTGGTTTGTTCTGTCTCTTTTAATCAAATCAGTTTTTATTTCTCACATGAGCCGAATACAACAGGTGTAGACTTTACCGTGAAATGCTTACTTTCTAGCCCTTAACCAACAATGCAGAGTAAAAAAAAAAAAAAAAGTAAGAAACATTTGCTAAATAAACTAAAGGAAAAGTAGTAACACAATAAAATAACAATAATGAGGCTATATACAAGGGGTACCGGTACCAAGTCAATGTGCAGGGGTACGAGGTAGTTGAGGTAATTGAGGGAATACAGTGGGGGAAAAAAGTATTTAGTCAGCCACCAATTGTGCAAGTTCTCTTTGTGCAAGTTCTCCCACTTAAAAAGATGAGAGGCCTGTAATTTTCATCATAGGTACACGTCAACTATGACAGACAAAATGAGAAGAAAAAATCCAGAAAATCACATTGTAGGATTTTTAATTTATTTATTTGCAAATTATGGTGGAAAATAAGTATTTGGTCAATAACAAAAGTTTCTCAATACTTTGTTATATACCCTTTGTTGGCAATGACACAGGTCAAACGTTTTCTGTAAGTCTTCACAAGGTTTTCACACACTGTTGCTGGTATTTTGGCCCATTCCTCCATGCAGATCTCCTCTAGAGCAGTGATGTTTTGGGGCTGTCGCTGGGCAACACAGACTTTCAACTCCCCTCCAAAGATTTTCTATGGGGTTGAGATCTGGAGACTTGCTAGGCCACTCCAGGACCTTGAAATGCTTCTTACGAAGCCACTCCTTCGTTGCCCGGGCGGTGTGTTTGGGATCATTGTCATGCTGAAAGACCCAGCCACGTTTCATCTTCAATGCCCTTGCTGATGGAAGGAGGTTTTCACTCAAAATCTCACGATACATGGCCCCATTCATTCTTTCCTTTACACGGATCAGTCGTCCTGGTCCCTTTGCAGAAAAACAGCCCCAAAGCATGATGTTTCCACCCCCATGCTTCACAGTAGGTATGGTGTTCTTTGGATGCAACTCAGCATTCTTTGTCCTCCAAACACGACGAGTTGAGTTTTTACCAAAAAAGTTCTATTTTGGTTTCATCTGATCATATGACATTCTCCCAATCCTCTTCTGGATCATCCAAATGCACTCTAGCAAACTTCAGACGGGCCTGGACATGTACTGGCTTAAGCAGGGGGACACGTCTGGCACTGCAGGATTTGAGTCCCTGGCGGCGTAGTGTGTTACTGATGGTAGGCTTTGTTACTTTGGTCCCAGCTCTCTGCAGGTCATTCACTAGGTCCCCCCGTGTGGTTCTGGGATTTTTGCTCACCGTTCTTGTGATCATTTTGACCCCACGGGGTGAGATCTTGCGTGGAGCCCCAGATCGAGGGAGATTATCAGTGGTCTTGTATGTCTTCCATTTCCTAATAATTGCTCCCACAGTTGATTTCTTCAAACCAAGCTGCTTACCTATTGCAGATTCAGTCTTCCCAGCCTGGTGCAGGTCTACAATTTTGTTTCTGGTGTCCTTTGACAGCTCTTTGGTCTTGGCCATAGTGGAGTTTGGAGTGTGACTGTTTGAGGTTGTGGACATGTGTCTTTTATACTGATAACAAGTTCAAACAGGTGCCATTAATACAGGTAACGAGTGGAGGACAGAGGAGCCTCTTAAAGAAGAAGTTACAGGTCTGTGAGAGACAGAAATCTTGCTTGTTTGTAGGTGACCAAATACTTATTTTCCACCATAATTTGCAAGTAAATTCATTAAAAATCCTACAATTTGATTTTCTGGATTTTTTTTTCTCATTTTGTCTGTCATAGTTGACGTGTACCTATGATGAAAATTACAGGCCTCTCTCATCTTTTTAAGTGGGAGAACTTGCACAATTGGTGGCTGACTAAATACTTTTTTCCCCCACTGTATGTACATGTAGGTAGGGGTAAAGTGACTATGCATAGATAATAAACAGAGAGTAGCAGCAGCATATGTGTGTGTGTGTGTGGCGTAAATATGCGTGTGTGTGTTGGAGTGTCAGTGTAATATGTGAGAGTGTGTGGTTAGTCCAGTGAGTGTACATCGAGCCTGTGCAAGAGAGTCAGTGCAAAAAAGTATCATTAAAAAAAGGGTGTCAATGCAAATAGTCCGGGTAGCCATTTGATTAACTGTTCAGCAGTCTTATGGCTTGGGGGTAGAAGCTGTTAAGAAGCCTTTTGGTCCCAGACTTGGCGCTCCGATACCGCTTGCCGTGCCGTAGCAGAGAGAAGTCTATTACTTAGGTGGCTGGAGTCTTTGAAAATCAACCGTCTTTCCTGGCTTGGTCATCTTCTCCGAGTCACCCAGCTTGCCCTAAGTGATCTCTCCCTCCCCACCCTTTCTGTCCAGTCCTCCCTATCTCCACTCTAAATGTATCGGTCTGTCCTTCGTCTCTTCTTAGTGTGACTCAGATAGATAGTGCTGAGAGCGCTTTTGTGACACAATATGTACTGACTGTGCCTCGCCCAGCCACCCATTTCCCTCTCTCCCTCTTTCTAGAGAACGTATCTTGCCCCTACCCTTGGACCGTCTCTCTAAGTGCACTTCCTCTTCTGTTTTATGTTTTATTGATTTAGTTTGGTATTGATTAAGCCTGTTCCCCTTCAGTGTCATTATCAAAGGGTGTCTGTGTGTGAGAGAGTAGTGTAGGACAGAAATATTGTAAATATAAAGTATAATATAAATCTGTAGATGAGTATTCCTATTAAAGAAGCTCAGGTCGCACAGTTTCCATTTAAAATAACTCTTGCTCCTATTTGGAATCTACTGAATGAACATGACCCTGCCAGTCTTAGGATATCCATATTTAGATACGTTTTTTTCTGGATAAAGAAACGTGCTTACGACTTCTCAATGGTGCTGAGAGACATTTTTGCTGTTTTAAAGCGAATTCCCTGAAATTCTGCACATTTTGCCATTGAGTGGAGAGAAAATGTTGCAGTTTTAAAGCTGATTTCCTGCTAATCATTCTACATATTCTGCCATGGAGCTGAGATACATTTTTTGCAGTTTTATAGCTAATTTCCTGCAAATATATGCAATTTGCCATTGCTAATGCTGTGTTCTTTTGCTCAAACGTAACAACACCATTTATTGTTTTTGAAATAGTTTTAGTGTTTATTTTGGTGATGTTAGTTCTCACAGATTATATGATAAAAAAATATATATAGGTCCATTATCTTTTCTACATACTTTGTAGCAGTATTGTTAGAGAGGGGTAAAGATAAAGATGTTGTTCTGCGCCAGGCAGGTATTAACCCTGCCAAAAGGAAAAGCGTAGGATAGATAGAGTACTGCTTCCAGACACACACACATCAGCAGAAGAGACTGTCTAGAGTGTAGCCTGTTTGCCAGATAGCCAGTGGAGAGAGAAAAGATAAGACCCACCATATAAAACACACGTCACAGCACAGGGGTAACCCAACCAATAATACCTTATACATTAATAATGGCAGAGCGATTTAAAGGCAACTTCATAGAAACAATTGACAAGAAAGAACCAAGTCATCAACATTAGAGGATTTGCAATACTCTGTGTTACCTCCCAGTGGAGAAGTGGGGGAAGTATGAATGTGTGTGTGTTCATAGACAATACAAAGAAGGCCTTAAAATGTCCAAAAGTCTTCTCGGCCAAATGTAAATAGTCCCACACAAAATTAATACAGTTCAAACAACAATAAATTAGTCCAAATAGTCCAACGACACTGAACATCAAAAGGAGCGCATAGGGAAAAAAAGTAAGTCTGCTGCAGTGAAAAGCACTGGAGCGATAGAGGGGAAAATGAGAGCGTGAGAGAGAGAGGGGGGGGGGGTCTTAGCTGTTGACTTCAGACTTGCAGTTACACTGTCTGTCCGTCTGATACACCTGATGGTTTGTTGGTTTGTTTTTCAAAGCTTTGCAACAATGTTGCTACTACTCCATTCGAACAATGACAGGAGCGGTCCCAAAAGATTACAACCACGACCTAGAGCGGTAACACCGGCGATCGACTTAAACACTTTACAACTAAGCACGCTGAAAATAAACAAGACTTCTGCAGAGTTGCACATACTGTCAAACTGCCGCGCCAACCGAGAGCTCTCCACAGAGAGCTGGAAGAGCTATCTTTATTTCCTCCCTCCTGACTGCTGATGCGCTCTTAAAGTGGCAGTGCACGGTGAAGGCTCCGTGCAGGATTTTGCCCCCCATGAAAAAACTCAGCCCAAATAAATGCTTCACAGAGTTCAAGTCACAGACACATCTCAATGTCAACTGTTCAGAGGGGACTGTGTGAATCAGGCCTTCATGGTCGAATTGCTGCAAAGAAACCACTACTAAAGGACACCAATAAGAAGAAGAGACCTGCTTGGGCCAAGAAACACAAGCAATGGACATTAGATCGGTGGAAATGTGTCCTTTTGGTCTGGAGTCCAAATTGGAGATTTTTGGTTCCAACCGCCGTGTCTTTGTGAGACGCGCGGTGTGGGTGAACGGATGATCTCTGCATGTGTATTTCCCACTGTAAAGCATGGAGGAGGTGGTGATGGAGGCTGTTTGTAAGGGCTATTTGACCAAGAAGGAGAATGATGGAGTGCTGCATCAGATGACCTGGCCTCCACAATCCCCCGACCTCAACCCAATTGAGATGGTTTGGGGTGAGTCGGATGGCAGAGTGAAGGAAAAGCAGCCAACAAGTGCTAAGCATATGTGGGAACTCCTTCAAGACTGTTGGAAAAGCATTCCAGGTGAAGCTGGTTTAGAGAATGCCAAGAGTGTGCAATGCTGTCATCAAGGCAAAGGGTGGCTATTTGAAGAATCTCAAATATAAAATAGACTTTGATTTGTTTAACACTTTTTGGGTTACTACATGATTCCATATGTGTTAATTCATAGTTTTGATGTCTTCACTATTATTTTACAATGTAAAAAATAAATGCTATGAAGCCCCTAAATAAGATCTGGTGCAACCAATTACCTTCAAAGTCACATAATTAGTTAAATAAAGTCCACCTGTGTGAAATCTAAGTGTCACATGATCTGTCACATGATCTCAGTATATATACACACCTATTCTGAAAGGCCCCAGAGCCTGCAACACCACTAAGCAAGGGACACCACCAAGCAAGCAGCACCATGAAGACCAAGGAGCTCTCCAAACACTTCAGGGACAAAGTTGTGGAGAAGTACAGATCAGGGTTCGGTTATAAAAAAAATATCAGAAACTTTGAACATCCTACAAAGCACCATTTAAATCCATTATTAAAAAATGGAAAGAATAATGCACCACAACAAACCTGCCAAGAGAGGGCCGCCCACCAAAACTCACGGACCAGGCAAGGAGGGCATTAATCAGAGAGGCAACAAAGACACCAAAGATAACCCTGAAGGAGCTGCAAAGCTCCACAGCGGAGATTGGAGTATCTGTCCATAGGACCACTTTAAGCCGTACACTCCACAGAGCTGGGCTTTACGGAAGAGTGGCCAGAAAAAAGCCGTTGCTTAAAGAAAAAAATAAGCAAAGACGTTTGGTGTTCGCCAAAAGGCATGTGGGAGACTCCCCAAACATATGGAAGAAGGTACTCTGGTCAGATGAGACTAAAATTTAGCTTTTTGGGGGGGATTAATTATGCATGCTCAAGTTCTGTTTTTTTGTCTTATTTCTTGTTTGTTTCACAATAAAAAATATTTTGTATCTTCAAAGTGGTAGGCATGTTGTGTAAATCAAATGATACAAACCCCCAAAAAATCATTTTTAATTCCAGGTTGTAAGGCAACAAAATAGGAAAAATGCCAAGGGGGTTGAATACTTTTACAAGCCACTGTGTGTGTGTGTGTGTATACAGTGGGGAGAACAAGTATTTGATACACTGCCGATTTTGCAGGTTTTCCTACTTACAAAGGATGTAGAGGTCTGTAATTTTTATCATAGGTACACTTCAACTGTGAGAGACGGAATCTAAAACAAAAATCCAGAAAATCACATTGTATGATTTTTAAGTAATTAATTTGCATTTTATTGCATGACATAAGTATTTGATACATCAGAAAAGCAGAACTTAATATTTGGTACAGAAACCTTTGTTTGCAATTACAGAGATCATACGTTTCCTGTAGGTCTTGACCAGGTTTGCACACACTGCAGCAGGGATTTTGGCCCACTCCTCCATACAGACCTTCTCCAGATCCTTCAGGTTTCGGGGCTGTCGCTGGGCAATACGGACTTTCAGCTCCCTCCAAAGATGTTCTATTGGATTCAGGTCTGGAGACTGGCTAGGCCACTCCAGGACCTTGAGATGCTTCTTACGGAGCCACTCCTTAGTTGCCCTGGCTGTGTGTTTCGGGTCGTTGTCATGCTGGAAGACCCAGCCACGACCCATCTTCAATGCTCTTACTGAGGGAAGGAGGTTGTTGGCCAAGATCTCGCGATACATGGCCCCATCCATCCTCCCCTCAATACGGTGCAGTCGTCCTGTCCCCTTTGCAGAAAAGCATCCCCAAAGAATGATGTTTCCACCTCCATGCTTCATGGTTGGGATGGTGTTCTTGGGGTTGTACTCATCCTTCTTCTTCCTCCAAACACGGCGAGTGGAGTTTAGACCAAAAAGCTATATTTTTGTCTCATCAGACCACATGACCTTCTCCCATTCCTCCTCTGGATCATCCAGATGGTCATTGGCAAACTTCAGACGGGCCTGGACATGCGCTGGCTTGAGCAGGGGGACCTTGCGTGCGCTGCAGGATTTTAATCCATGACGGCGTAGTGTGTTACTAATGGTTTTCTTTGAGACTGTGGTCCCAGCTCTCTTCAGGTCATTGACCAGGTCCTGCCGTGTAGTTCTGGGCTGATCCCTCACCTTCCTCATGATTATTGATGCCCCACGAGGTGAGATCTTGCATGGAGCCCCAGACCGAGGGTGATTGACCATCATCTTGAACTTCTTCCATTTTCTAATAATTGCACCAACAGTTGTTGCCTTCTCACCAAGCTGCTTGCCTATTATCCTGTAGCCCATCCCAGCCTTGTGCAGGTCTACAATTTTATCCCTGATGTCCTTACACAGCTCTCTGGTCTTGGCCATTGTGGAGTGGTTGGAGTCTGTTTGATTGAGTGTGTGGACAGGTGTCTTTTATACAGGTAACGAGTTCAAACAGGTGCAGTTAATACAGGTAATGAGTGGAGAACAGGAGGGCTTCTTAAAGAAAAACTAACAGCTCTGTGAGAGCCGGAATTCTTACTGGTTGGTAGGTGATCAAATACTTATGTCAAGCAATAAAATGCAAATTAATAACTTAAAAATCATACAATGTGATTTTCTGGATTTTTGTTTTAGATTCCGTCTCTCACAGTTGAAGTGTACCTATGATAAAAATTACAGACCTCTACATGCATTGTAAGTAGCAAAACCTGCAAAATCGGCAGTGTATCAAATACTTGTTCTCCCCACTGTATATCCACAGTAAAAATGAGTCCTATATCGACATAACCTGAAAGGCCGCTCAGCAAGGAAGAAGCCACTGCTCAAAAACCGCCATTAAAAAAGCCAGACTACGGTTTGCAACTGCACATGGGGACAAAGATCGTAATTTTTGGAGAAATGTCCTCTGGTCTGATGAAACAAAAATAGAACTGTTTGGCCATAATGACCATCGTTATGTTTGGAGGAAAAAGGGGGTTGCTTGCAAGCCGAAGAACACCATCCCAACCGTGAAGCACGGGGGTGGCAGCATCATGCTGTGGGGGTGCTTTGCTGCAGGAGGGACTGGTGCACTTCACAAAATAGATGGCATTATGAGGAAGGAAAATTATGTGGATATATTGAAGCAAGATCTCAAGACATCAGTCAGGAAGTTAAAGCTTGGTCGCAAATGGGTCTTCCAAATGGACAATGACCCCAAGCATACTTCCAAAATGGCTTAAGGACAACAAAGTAAAGGTATTGGAGTGGCCATCACAAAGCCCTGACCTCAATCCTATAGAGAATTTGTGGGCAGAACTGAAAAAGTGTGTGTGAGCAAGGAGGCCTACAAACCTGACTCAGTTACACCAGCTGTGTCAGGAGGAATGGGCCAAAATTCACCCAACTTTTTGTGGGAAGCTTGTGGAAGGCTACCCGAAACGTTTGACCCAAGTTAAACAATTTAAAGGCAATGCTACCAAATACTAATTGAGTGTATGTAGTCTTCTGACCCACTGGGAATGTGATGAATGAAAGAAAAGCTGAAATAAATCATTCTCTCTACTATTATTCTGACATTTCACATTCTAAAAATAAAGTGGTGATCCTAACTGACCTAAGACAGGGACTTTTTACTAGGATTAAATGTCAGCAATTGTGAAAAACTGAGTTTAAATGTATTTGGCTAAGGTCTATGTAAACTTCCGACTTAAACTCTCTCTCTCTCTATATATATATATATATATATATATATATATATATATATATACAGTGAGGGGAAAAAAGTATTTGATCCCCTGCTGATTTTGTACGTTTTCCCACTGACAAAGAAATGATCAGTGTATAATTTTAATGGTAGGTTTATTTGAACAGTGAGAGACAGAATAACAACAAAAAAATCCAGAAAGACCATGTCAAAAATGTTATGAATTGATTTGCATTTTAATGAGGGAAACAAGTATTTGACCCTCTGCAAAACATGACTTAGTACTTGGTTGCAAAACCCTTGTTGGCAATCACAGAGGTCAGATGTTTCTTGTAGTTGGCCACCAGGTTTGTACACATCTCAGGAGGGATTTTGTCCCACTCCTCTTTGCAGATCTTCTCCAAGTCATTAAGGTTTCGAGGCTGACGTTTGGCAACTCGAACCTTCAGCTCCCTCCACAGATTTTCTATGGGATTAAGGTCTGGAGACTGGCTAGGCCACTCCAGGACCTTAATGTGCTTCTTCTTGAGCCACTCCTTTGTTGCCTTGGCTTTGTACTTTGGGTCATTGTCATGCTGGAATACCCATCCATGACCCATTTTCAATGCCCTGGTTGAGGGAAGGAGGTTCTCACCCAAGATTTGACTGTACATGGCCCCGTCCATCGTCCCTTTCATGCGGTGAAGTTGTCCTGTCCCCTTAGCAGAAAAACACCCCCAAAGCATTGTTTCCACCTCCATGTTTGACTGTGGGGATGGTGTTCTTAGGGTCATAGGCAGCATTCCTCCTCCTCCAAACATGGCGAGTTGAGTTGATGCCAAAGAGATCAATTTTGGTCTCATCTGACCACAACACTTTCATCCAGTTCTCCTCTGAATCATTCAGATATTCATTGGCAAACTTCAGACGGGCCTGTATATGTGCTTTCTTGAGCAGGGGGACCTTGCGGGCGCTGCAGGACTTCAGTCCTTCACGGCGTAGTGTGTTACCAATTGTTTTCTTGGTGACTATGGTCCCAGCTGCCTTGTGATCATTGACAAGATCCTCCCGTGTAGTTCTGGGCTGATTCCTCACCGTTCTCATGAGCATTGCAACTCCACGAGGTGAGATCTTGCATGGAGCCCCATGCCGAGGGAGATTGACAGTTATTTTGTGTTTCTTCCATTTGCGAATAATCGCACCAACTGTTGTCACCTTCTCACCAAGCTGCATGGTGATGGTCTTGTAGCCCATTCCAGCCTTGTGTAGGTCTACAATCTTGTCCCTGACATCCTTGGAGAGCTCTTTGGTCTTGGCCATGGTGGAGAGTTTGGAATCTGATTGATTGATTGGTTCTGTGGACAGGTGTCTTTTATACAGGTAACAAGCTGAGATTAGGAGCACTCCCTTTACGAGTGTGCTCCTAATCTCAGCTCGTTACCTGTATAAAAGACACCTGGGAGCCAGAAATCTTTCTGATTGAGGTGGGGGTCAAATACTTATTTCCCTCATTAAAATGCAAATCAATTTATGACATTTTTGATATGTGTTTTTCTGGATTTTTTTGTTGTTATTCTGTCTCTCACTGTTCAAATAAACCTACCATTAAAATTATAGACTGATCATTTCTTTGTCAGTGGGCAAACGTACAAAATCAGCAGGGGATCAAATACTTTTTTCCCTCACTCAAAAAAATTAAGGGAACACTAAAATAACACCACCTAGATCTGAATGAATGAAATAATCTTATTAAATACTTTTTTCTTTACATAGTTGAATGTGCTGACAACAAAATCACACAATAATTATCAATGGAAATCAAATTTATCAACCCATGGAGGTCTGGATTTGGAGTCACCCTCAAAATTAAAGTGGAAAACCACACTACAGGCTGATCCAACTTTGATGTAATGTCCTTAAAACAAGTCAAAATGAGGCTCAGTAGTGTGTGTGGCCTCCACGTGCCTGTATGACCTCCCTACAACGCCTGGGCATGCTCCTGATGAGGTGGCAGATGGTCTCCTGAGGGATCTCCTCCCAGACCTGGACTAAAGCATCCTCCAACTCCTGGACCGTCTGTGGTGCAACGTGGCGTTGGTGGATGGAGCGAGACATGATGTCCCAGATTTGCTCAATTGGATTCAGGGCTGGGGAACGGGCGGGCCAGTCCATAGCATCAATGCCTTCCTCTTGCAGGAACTGCTGACACACTCCAGCCAGTCAATACTTTGTAGAGCCACCTTTTGCAGCAATTATAGCTGCAAGTCTCCGCTGAAGGATTTCAATGGCTGAAAAATCCCTGGATAGCAATCAATATCATAATTACTAACTACCAATCATAAATAAAACAATCGTCGAAATAAGCCCTATAATAAATAAGGAAACCTTAAGTGTCTTACATGCCCAGCATAGTTGGCATGCGTGTGTGTCTTGGTGTTTATGTTGTTAACTCTTTCTCCATGTGTTACAGTGATAAGGACATCAGAGTTGATGTAGCACGGCAGAGAGAGATGAAATGGCTGGACATGTTCAACAATTGGGACAAATGGGTCTCAAGACGCTTCCAAAAGGTACTTACCTACATCTGTCTATGAATGGTGTATCTGTGTATAAATGTGTATGTCATAACATAACAAGTGTGTGTGTTTGTTCCAGGTGAAGTTGCGCTGTAGGAAGGGGATCCCCTCCTCTCTCAGGGCTAAAGCCTGGCAGCTGCTCTCCAACAGCAAGGAGCTCCTGGACTCCAACCCCGGCAAGTTTGAGGTACTGCCGCTAACCCACACCCTTTCTCTCTTCATACTTTCACTATGCGAAACATGTCTATTGTGAAG